>NW_004949117.1:2161141-2290941 GCF_000317375.1 Microtus ochrogaster | reverse complement strand
GGTGAGGATAATAGCTTGATGGAACTCAGAACAAACGAGTGGTTTCTCTTTTTCTCTCTCTCTCTCTCTCTCTCTCTCTCTCTCTCTCTCTCTCTCTCTCTCTCTCTCAAGTTTGAATTTTGAGACAATGGACTAGGCTAGGCCATCACAAAAGCTTATAAATACTTCATATGCTAACCATATACTTACTGGCCACATTAGATATTACAAAATTGCTTTATTTTTTTCTCTTGTGGAAGAGGTGAAAATAGCCTAGTCAAACTTCTATTTCTATGGAGTGACAATCCGTCTTTCTGCCAGTATTGACTTTCCACTCAGCACTCTTCCCCAGTCCTCTGAAACTCTGCTGTCCCGGTTCCCCTTTTTGCTAAGATGTGCAGAATTCTCGAGATCTGAGGACACTCTAAACCAGTCATGCTTAGCAGTACCCAGGCCGTTTCCACTCGGAGGCCCTGCCTTCTACCCAAGAACAAAGTATTTAGTAAAACATGCCCTGACTGGAAAGCCACATACTCTTCCTTACTAAGGTCTACATATCCATCAATAGCCTTTTTTTATTTTTTTAGTACTTTTGACACAGACTCATGCAGTTCCCACCAATGTAGTTCTGTCTCTCCGAAATTATGTAGGACCAGTTCTGAAATCAAGCCGGCTCAACATTACATTTTAAAATCTGTCCCCCACACATCCACACATGCTGTATGCCTTAGAAGATATAGGCAAGGAGTAGGTACAGTATTCCCAATCTCGGCTATCTTTCCCATTTCCCCAAGTTAACACATATGTTCTTTTGAAAGTTTTTCTTGATGCCAGTTCTATTCTCTAAGAAGATATAAATAAATTTTGATCATTTTCATCTCCAGCTACTGCTAACAAAGCCACACTATTTCTCTCCATGTCAGGTAACATAAAACATTCAGCAGACAGTTCTACAGTGAAAATCTACAGGTCCGTCTCTAAGAAGTGAAGGCCATTTACAATCAGAAATCCTCTAGACAGAGATATCCTAGGTCCTTGTTGTGTAGACACACCGTGAGGGGAAGCTGCTTGTTCTCTGGTGCAGTCGCGCTCTTGGAAGATTCCTTTGGGAGTTCTGTTTCCTCCATGACTTTGTCTGTTACGTAATTGTTCCCTTTGGGACTGAGAACATGGCAGGTTCTTTCCCTACAATGGTAAAGGGAGCTACACAGTTAACAAATCTTTAAGCTCCCAAAAGTCTGAGACATAGTATCCAAATAAGTATTTAACTCTTAACTAGTAAGAAAGAGTATTGCAGTCAGTAATCTGTCAATTATGAACACCTTGATCGCCTCTATGACTACGCTGCAAAAAGAATGACCCAAAAAGCCATGGACTAAACGAAAATAGGGATGGTGATTTGCCTCATTCAGTAATGACACCCGCCATCTACAAGGAGCTCTTACAACCTACCAGTAAGAACGAAATACAAAATTGTAATGGGTAAAGTAGTTAAACGTTTTACCAAAAAAGATATATTGATAACAAATAAGCACATAAACAAATTCTAATAAAAAGTAAGGTATTGGGTCTGGGTTGCCTCACTTAGGATAGTATTCTCTATCTCCATCCATTTGCATGCAAAATTTGAGAAGTCATTGTTTTTTACCGCTGAGTAGTACTCTAATGTGTATATATTCCACACTTTCTTCATCCATTCTTCCATTGAAGGACATCTAGGTTGTTTCCAGGTTCTGGCTATTACAAATAATGCTGCTATGAAAATAGTTGAACAAATGCCCTTGTCATATGATCGGGCATCTCTTGGGTATATTCCCAAGAGTGGTATTGCTGGGTCCATGGGTAGGTTGATCCCGAATTTCCTGAGAAACTGAAACACTGCTTTCCAGAGTGGTTGCACAAGTTTGCATTCCCACCAGCAATGGATGAGGGTACCCCTTTCTCCACAACCTCTCCAGCAGAGGCTATCATTGGTGTTTTTGATTTTAGCCAATCTGACAGGTGGGAGCTTGTCTCACCTTGTCATGTGTTAGTGAGAGTGTCAACATGTATGCACGTGTGTATTGTTGCTAACAACAGCAGGCCTAAGAAGTAAATGATACAAATGCCCATGAACTGTAAAAACTAAACAAATGGTTTTGTGTATGTGTGTGTATTCACATGTTTATAGACATATGGTTACACATACACACACATATACACACACACATATATATATGTATGTATATACATATATACATATACACACACTCAGGGGTACAAAGGAATAAATTAGTTATATATCTAAGAATACAATTAGGTCTCAAAATAAATCTGATTGAACAAAAGCCAGAAATAAAAAGTATATAGTGCACACTGATGTTTACATAAGAGTCTGTAAATATAAACTCACTTATAATGTGTGTGTGAGGGGAGAGGGTGGAGGGTGAGTGTACAGGTGAATGCCTGCCCAAGACCCAAAAGCAAACAAAAGAGGATTAGAAGGATCTCGGGAGGTGTTTGACTATTGCACATGATGGATGTTTAATGTCTTAATAGCTGTGACTAGCTTATGGGCCTTTATATGTCAAAGCCTACCCTGATTTACAAAATGCATTTATTTGCTGATTATAACTAAATACAATTGTTTTCCTTTAAGGAAAGAGAGAGAGAGAGAAAGAGAGAGAGAGAAAGAGAGAGAGAGAGAGAGAGAGAGAGAGAGAGAGAGAGAGAGAGAGAGAGAACAACTTACATTTAAAAACTAATATCTGGCTAAAAGTTTCTAAGAAATGAAATACTGAATCCATTATTCCTTCAGTTAACATGCATTTATTTGGGACTTTCTATCTTCTAAATATTATTACATTAACAGGGCAGGCAGAATTACCACAACTCAGACATTGAATCTCAGGGCCTAGAGACACAGCTCAGAGATTAAGAACACTTGCTGTTCTTCCAAAGGACCCTAGTTTGGTTCTAGTATCTGCCTCAGGTGGCTCACAAAGCACCTGTAACTCTAGCTCCAGTGAATCTGACACCCTCTTATAGACTCTGGGCATTTGCAATTATGCACACACACACATTTAAATTTATGTTAAAATTGAAAATAGATCTTTGAAATCTGTGGACACTGGGGAAGACATGCTCCACAGAGTCAGAAGGCCTATCTGTCATTGCCAGGAGGAGTAAGGCAGGGGAAGGAGACAGAGAACATGGGTCAGGGTTATTATTTTGATTCAGACATTCAAAGAAAGTTCACAGGCGACATAGTGGAAACCCCTTCATTACACTAATGACTTCATGCACAAAGATTTATAATTTCAATTTTTAAAAGATTTTTGGATCATAGAAATAATATTCTGGTTGGTAATGCTAATTCTTTGACCATTTTTATATGAATAATATGCCCTGTCTTGAGGGGGAAAATGGGGCTTGTTGGTGATAGGGGTGAGCGATGTGAGTTAAAAAATGTGTATATAAATTAAAGGCCTGTGAGATTTCTAAAAGCCAAACACCAATTAGAAAACCAGTTTCAAATTAGAATCATCTTTCATAATTACTACTTTGAAGGGAACTATCTTGCCTCCATAATAGAGCATGTAGCCCCCTTTCATTTTGCAGCCGAACGTAAGCGTTCTGTTTATTTAACTTTTCTCATCTGTGCTGACTTTTACATGTTGATATCAATGCAGTCCAAACAAACAGCAAGGCTGTCTCTATACTGTCTTATTAGCCTATCTCGGCTGTTGCCTATTCATTCACCAACCCCGCACATTCAAAATACGTGCTGAGTGCTAACTGAATGCAGAATGAGGCTCTCAGTGAGCGGGGCCTTAATCCTGAATACCTTATTGTCAGCTAGCACTATACAACCATGTAAACAAATTTCAAAAAAAATGAAAAGCTGCAGGGGGCATTAACTTCAAAGTAAAGATGAAGAAGGGAAGTGGATTGCCATGCTTTCTCTTATCGGGTGTATACCTTCCTTTTTAACTCTTTTGTTCTTCTTGGAAGGGTCTTTAGGCCTTTAGGGTTCATTACACTCAGCCAAAACCTTGTTATATCCTGTGTTTTAGAAATATATTGTAGAGTATTTCAGATACAAAAAGTTTAAATAATTTTTAAAAGTCTTACAGAGATGAAATAAATCAAAATATAAAGGAATCTGTCCTGTACCCAACTCTTACCTTCCTTCCTGCTATATCCCACCAAAGAAGAAACGGCCATACAGAACTTGACATCTTTCCATCCCAACTCCTCTTTATAATTTTCATTATATACACAGATATTATGCTTGTTTACCCTGTTGCTTGTGTGTTTTAAAACTCTGTAAGTGGCATCATATTTGAGAGCTCTGAAATACCAGATTGGTATGTACAAAGCAAGTGAGGTTTTTCCCATTCCTCCTTTCTACATGTGAACATTCCATAATTTATTTCTGCTTTGGTTGATAGATATTTAATGAGGCTGTTTCAGCAGCGTTACTATAAACTTTACTATGTAGGGTGTCATGAACACATGAGGGGGAATTCCTCAGGAGTATATTGGGAAGTGGAATTGCTGGATCATCAAATATGCAAACTTTACATTTTATGAACATTACCAAATGATCATAGGAATGTAAATTGTCACCAGCAGTATATAAATTCTTATATTTTCTAATTCTTGACATAGTCATATGCTATGTTTTCATAAGAAAGACTACAGAACAGCACTCCAATACGGTTTGATGTTACATTTTCTTATTGTCACTGGCATCAAGCATCTTTGCATGTTCAGTGCTCATTGAAATCTCAACTTCTATTTTCTTTGTGCCTTCTATCAGAATAGCTTACCTTATTACCCTCACTTTTAAATCGATTAGAGTGTTTTGAGTGTTTATTATTATACAATTCATTGTATGCATTGGTATGAGTACATACACATGCATGCCAGTACTTGAAAAGGTCAGAGGATGTTGAGTTCCCTGAAACTGGAGTTACAGGTGGTATGAGCTGCCTAACATAGGTTCAGGCAATACAACTTTAGTCTTCTAGAAGAGCAGCAATGTTTTTAAGCCCTAAGCCATGTTTTGATGAACGTTTTACTAGAATATACTTGAAACTTTAAAATCTTAAAAACAATAATTCTCCTTGCTGCCTTTAGCTTCAACTACACAACTTTTCTCTTGATAAAAAATATCCCCTCAAGTTTGAAAGCTGAAAGCTATATAATAGTTCTTCTTTCTCCTCTTCCTCTTCCTCCTCCTCCTTCTTGTTCTTCTTCTTGTACTTGTTCTTCTTCCTCCTCCTCCTCTTCCTCTTTCTCTTCTTCATCTTATTTTCTCCTTCCCCTTCTTTTCCTCCTCCCCTCCTTCTCCTCCTTCTTCTTTCTTATGCTGGCTATTCATAGGAGACATTAAAATCTAGAATCTTAAGATATGCTTTAAAGTGCTAAAGAGATGAGAACCAATCTAGAGGTTCTGAGTGGAGACACAATGATAACTAATGCCTGCAGATCAGAAATACAACTGCAACTGGGAAGTGTTCTCCAGGAGGGTGCAAGCTAGTGTGCCTTCTGAGTATGGCTGTCCTGGAAGCCATTGCCTTGGGATGTGAATTCCTCAGGACTATATTTGGTAGTAGAACGGTTGGTAAGCAAATGCATAAAATTTCCATTTTATAAATGAATGCTACAATACAGACCTACAAATGTAGGGTAATGTATCAGGCACTGTTTAAAAAGAAGGGAAGTCATCACTTGCTTGGCAAGTATTCACCATGAGGCCTGGTCAGCCATGAGTGAGGCTGGCCTGAGCTCTAAAGATCTCTGACACAGTTAACATGCTGTATTTATTCAGCATCATTTGCCTCTGTGTGTTCCTTAATTTCTTTTCGCTACATAGGAAGTATCTTTTTTGCTCACCAACTTTTCTAATACTCCCAATAGGCTGTCAAACTGTCCTGCGTATGAGGAACCTGGGGTTCAGAGTGGGACACATTATAATTATCCATGCAGCAACCCATTGTTTCCTCCTCCAGATATTGAAACTCCTCTTTCTAGTAAGAACTCTCTGAGTTTACCACAGAGATTATGAAACACCAGAGCACCAGTTTTAAGTAATTTATATTTCTTTTGTGGAAGAAAAAGGAGAAGAAGGAGGAGGAGGAAGAGGGGGAGGAGGAAAAGAGGGAGAAGGAAAGGAAAGAGGAAGAGGAAGAAAAAAGCTAGTTCTAGAAACCCAATCTTTCCTACTTGGGTCAAAATGAACAACCCTTGGGGGCTTCTTTCTGAGTCCCTAAAATATTCCCAGCTCTTCCAGCTCTTCCTGTGATTGGCAATCAGAGGCCATGGGGAAGAGAGGAGGATGTGGGTTGCACTGACCTGGCAATATTGGACACTATGTTGGCCCGAAGATGCTTCTCGGATGAACGACTTATTTCTTTTGTACAGATATTAGTCATTTATTTTAAAGGGTGATATGTTCCCCTTAAAACGCTTTGTGCTTTCAGCAGAATGAGCTAGTGCCAGTTTTTTTTAAAACTCCAGTCAAGGGTTTTACTTACCCTTAAAGCTCTCCTGGACACTAATCCACAGAAGCTGTTTGCTCCTTTGAAGTCTCCACTCCAGACATACAGGGTTGTAGCCACGAGCTGTAAGTCACAGTTGGCTTTACACATATGTTTCTATGAGATCTAGAACTAACTTTCAAAATAATAATCGATGTGCAGCGGTTACTCTGCACTTTTCTCATGTCCTTATTAGTGAATTTGAGATGAGGGGATGATCTCCACAAATGGTCTAATAAAGAAGCACCATGCCAGCCAGACCCACTATGAAGAGCAGAAAAAATGAAGCTATGAACGCATTACCCCAAGTTCCCATGACTGTGTTCAGCCCTCTCGCCTCACGATGCACTCATATTTCTCTTAAATGGGGTCATGGATCATTAATCTCCTGGCCTTGAAATCTCTTATTATTAAAAGTGTTACTTAGCAACTTTTAGACATTGAAGTTACTCCAAATAAGAAAAGCCACCAGGCCTGTTGGTCTGTTCACTCTTATTGAAAAAATAAAAAGAAAGTAAGAAAAAAAAAACGATTGATGTCGTGTCCTGGAATAAGTTTCATTTGCTTTCTTAGAATTATATTGTCTTGACTGGGTTAGAACACACAAAAAAAGAGCGTAGTATGAGTTTCTTTGGCTCCCACAGTTAGAGAACAAAATCACAAACATTTGCTGTTGAACACTATGTCGGCTCCATAATTCTTCATGTATAAAAATGACTGCCCTCTCCAAATGTTGGATTCTGTTTTAGAAACAACATGTTCTATGTGATTCAACATAAGTATTTTTTTTATTTGCTTGTTGTGGTTTTCTTTTTCTTTTCCTTTTCTTTTTTTCTTCTCTTTCCTTTTTTTCCCAGGTGTGATTCATGAGCTGTCACGTTTTGCTAACAGCAGTCAGGTCTCTCTTGGTTTCTCCATGCTGTTTGCTAAAGCCACACAGACTGTCCAGATGGAAGCACAAGTCCCTTGTGTTCCTGGGACAGCATAAAACCCTGTTCGCCTAAGGCACTCACCATCCAGGTCTGATTTAAAATTACTCTTCTATCTAGGGCTGACTTAATGGGAGTGGGGCCATGGGATGGCATAGTTTTCATGACTGATACTGGTTTTAATGCCACACTGGGGTTTTCTTAAAATTCCTAATTTTTAAATACGTCTTTCTCTGCAATTTCTGTTTATCAGAGGCTCCACGAGTTATGTAACAGATCTCATATATACAAGTGTTTGGCGTTTTCTTGAAAATGGCCATTTGAGAGTTAAAGAGATGGCTCCCTAGTTAAGAGTGCACAGCCCATGCAGAGGCGCTGACTTCTGTTCCCAGCACACACTCGGAGTGGTTCATAAGCACCTGTAACTCCAGTGTTACAGGATCTGACACCGCCTTCTGGCTACCAAGGACACCTGCATTCATAAGCACATACATACAAGCATAAGCATATGCATAATCAAGATTTTTTTTAAGCTTTAAAGAATTAAGAGAGGGGGCAAAAAAGGAAGAAAGAAAAAAGGAGAAAGGCATGGAGAATGGGAGGGAGGAAGGAATCACTTGAGGGCAGAACCTAAACTTCTAGCTCCAGTTCTGTGCATGGATTGATAGCATTGGAATCAGTTTAAGCATGCAATAAATGATTTGTTTTAAAATAATAAGTCTCGGTATCATGTTAACAATACAAATGAATTCTATGATAAATTTTAAACAGTTGTGCATTATAACTATAAAACCATATTTAAATTAGCATAACTCTAATTTATTTCTATAAGTGTGGAGGTAAAAATTGAACGCAAGACCTTTTTAAAGATAGACAAGGGCTTTACCCTTGAGATGCATCCACAGTCTGTGGTTCTGTTCTTGTTAATGTACAATTATGTTTAAATGTAGAAATATTCCAGAAATGTTAAAGGGCAGTTGTTCTTTTGGGAGAAGAGATTATGAAACATTTTTTACTCTTTTTTATGTAAAACAGCCTGGTGTGGGAGTTCCTTCTGTCTACGTGTTGCTTTTATTGGCTAAAAAATAATGAAACTGTTTTGGCCTATAGCAAGGCAGAAGTTAACTAGGCAGGGAAAATTAAACTGAATGCTGAGAGAAAGAAGGCATAGTCAGTGAGAAGCCATGTAGCCCCGCCACAGAACAGATGCCCAAAATTTACCCGGTAAGCCACAGCCACTGGCAATGCCCAGATTGATAGAAATGGTTAAATTAAGATGTAAGAGTTAGCCAATAAGAAGCTATGGCTAATGGACCAAGCAGAGATTTAATTAATACAGTTTCTGTGTGATTATTTTGGAAGTTTGGGTGTCCAGGAAACAAGCAGCCAAGCAGCCTTCCTACAACAATAGCCCAATATTTTTGCATATTAGCTTCATATAATTATACATTATGCTTAGGGTGCAGTGTGATATTTTGACAGTTCCCACGTACCATTCATGACTAAATCAGAATAACTGGCACTCACAACCTTAACCAGTCGCTCTTCCATTTATTAATATTTAAGAACTTTCCCGGTCCTGCTTTGCAGTTATTTTGAAACTCACATTGAACTCTTGCTGTGGGGACTGCCCTGTGCTATGTGACTCTAGAGCTTACTGTGCTCCCATCCCCTCGTCTCGCTCCTCAGACCCACCTTCCTTCTCTCCCTTGTTAGTTTCCACACATGAGTAAGCTGCCGTATTTGTCCCTTGGTGCCTGCTGTATTTTACTTAACACAATGACTGCTACATCCATATGTGTTGTCTGTCACAGATGATTGGATGATTGTTTTTTTTTTAATGTTTGATTAGTATTTCACTGTGTAAATGTAAACATTTTTCTTTGCCCGTTCTTCAGGCAATGGACATTTAGGATGTGCCTGTCTTGGCTGGTGTGAATAATCCTGCAATAACATGGGAGTATTAACATAAAATAGTATCGAAATGTCAGTTTGTATAACCTAACTTTATTAAAGATATGAGCTTAAATCTTATCTCTATCAAAGATCATATTTAAGACCATGAAAGATCTTCGGTTATATTTGAAATCTCTAAGAGGAATTTGAACATCTTTGATGTTATGATGTTAAACATGGCACCTATTTCTTTGTGCCAGTCTGAGAAACGGTATTACTTAGGGACCAGTGTAACGGGGAAAGACCATCTAGTCAGTCTAGAGTTTCATATGCAGCCATCTTTAAGTAGAGGAAGGTCATACATCCTCGCCGTAGGGACGACATTAGAATGGTAGTTTTTAATGAAGACTGGCGTTGTCAGAAATGCTAGTACAATCTTTCTGCATGTTATTGAAGTGTAGTTTCATAGCTGTAGTTTTACCACTTTGTGCTCCAGGGTAAATCAATGTCAAGTTTCCTGAGAGCTTGAGCAAGGTATTATATCCTGTGTCCCCTCCCAATGCTCAGTACAAGACCTGGAGCATCATCCAAAGGCAACACATTTAGAAAATAATAAAGAATGTTTGAAATCTAGTCATCTCCCTTAAAGCCAGTCACATGGCTTGATACCGCATATTATTTCATGCTATTATCAATGCATTCGGGGTGATTAAACAGAACCACATTTTCATGTTAAAAGTTAGAAAAAGATAATAGAAACATTCCCTTCCATTTAGTTTTGAAACTCACAAGAAATGAGAGTGATGATATGAATCCTAGGAAGAAAACTAGAACTAGACTTATGGGTCTGTCCACAAAGTAGTATGGGATGGGCCCCAGTGAGAAATCCTGGTACTCTGGGAAAAACTCAAAGTCCATCCAAGATCAGCTGAAGCAGATTTGAATTTGGACCACTTCAATTTCCAAGGAAGAACAGGGATGGTTTCTCTAGACTTAGCACGGGCACGAGACACGGTGTTGATAAGAGAGCCTCTCTTATCCTGCTTTTGCCTGAGTCCCATTTTCCTGTTCCTCTATTGAGGGAGTCCGGTATACCAGATTCTGGAATGATTCGTAAATTGTACCCAGTCTTCGGCTCTACCCATTTTGATGTACTTTTACATTAAATCATCCCAGACTTTCACAGAATCATAGGGTGAGTTTGTGGTAACGTATCCCCAAATCATTCTAAGATATGTTTGGATTGACTTTCAGCAATGGTTTTATTTGTCTCTGAATGCAGATCAAAGGAATAGTCATCCCTGGGAAAGTTCAAACTCGAATACCTCCTCACATCCCAAGAACACATTCAGTCAGGAGGATATTATGCAATTTAGCGCATTTTGATAAAATATTGTTCGGGTAAATTATTAACAAAATGCTGTAAGACAAATCATTTAGCACAGAACTCAATCAGCATTATGGAGCAAAAGAAAATTCATCTGACCTGAGGAAATATATTTAATAATGGATGCCAATTTTTAGATGGTGGTCTTTTGAATGTTCTAAACATCCATAATTAGGGTGTAGCAAGTTTAATGACAAAGAACTGCACACAAGCTCCTAATTATAGTGGTGTACCACTGATCCGAAGGAGCTAACGAAAGGGTAACGAACATACCATCCATTTTGTCTGTTGCTCTTCCCCAAGCTCACAGAAGTTCAAACCTATAAGATGAAACACATTCAGCTACCCTGTTTTCAAAGCTCAACAGCCTGTGTTTTTGAAATACGCTAATTTAAATTTAAAGACACATACTTAATGACTCTCCTTTGTAGCTGTTCTACAACATAGACACAGGGAGTCACCATCTGTTTTGAGCCTGGGTCATTACCAATTCATCCTCCTGCCCTGTATTATCAGATCAAGACGGTGGACACAAATTTGGCCACTTGGCGCTGGCATTATTAACGTGCACCCCGGCACATGTTCATAAAGGGGGTTTGCTTGGAGCTGAAGCCTGGTGCTTCCTTTTTCCATTTGCCCAGTGATCACGATTGCTCAGTACGAATCTACTAATGTAGAACACAAAGAACTTCTAGGGGTATCTGCCAACAAGTCCAAGAGAAAATCATTTATGTTGTCAGAGACAGGCATAGGTGGGCAGCACTGAAGGAGCAAAGAGTCAGAAGGAGATAAGATCAAGGCTGAAAACACACACAAGAGCCGTGTTTTCCCTATGAGTGTAGGGAAGATGGATCTTAATGCTATCATGCATCACTGTGTGCGACTTGTGAATGAAGATGGGCAAGTGTAACGCATCTCCACGTGGTAATAAAACCTACAGCAGTCCCTCTCAAGTCACTCAGCTCATCACAAAATTAGGGGTCACTTAAAACAGATGTTTTACTTTGGTTAAACTTTGACCGTGTGTCAGTTTGTACACCACATAGAATTTATCATTTGATAAATTGTTACAAAGGCAATTAACAAGATGCCCCTGGCTCCTCTTCCTGCCCTTTTTAACATGGGGCAAAGTCATAGCAGGATAATTATAATCACGTACATGAATATAATTCATAGTGTAACAATCTCATCTTTTAAAGAAATGTAACCTGGATATTGTGCATAACCTTAATACCAGCACCTGGGAGGCCAAGGCAAGCAGATCTTTGTAAATTCAAGGCCAACCTGATCTATAAAGCAAGTTCCAGGATATCTATGGCTACATTGAGAAACCTTGTCTCAAATAACAACAAAAAAAATGCAATAGTGTTCCTGTCACTCATAAAATTTTCTTCTTGGGCTGGCAAAATGGCTCAGTGGGTAAAAGTGCTTGCCACCCAGCCTGATGATCTGAATTTGATTCCTGAGATCCACATGTTTGACGGAGATAACTGATTGCTATAAGTTGTCCTATGACCTCCACAAGCATTCCATAACACACACACACACACACAAACGTAATTTTAAAAAGCTTTCTTCTCAAGAATGTAGGCTGCGAGGAAATACTGAACCATTATCAAACAAACAAGTAATCCTGTTAATCAAAACATTCGCAGGATAGCTACTACACACTAGATGCATGGGGTCTCATTTCATGGGACGACAGCTCAGTTGTTGGAATAAACAAAATAATTGCTTAATTGTTGAAGAAAAGCTGAAACATTTTATTTAAAAATATTGCTTCCACTTATATTTGCTGCAGCAATTTAGAGGAAGGTATTAATAAGTCAGGGCTGCATACTCCCTTAAAGGGGTTATAGCTCTCTGGATCCCTGTGAAAGTCCATAGGTTGATTTCTTAGATTGTCATGAAAGAAGATTCAAGACTAGAAGGATTTGAGAACAAGAATATAGTTCTCACCATTCTGATGTCCATGATGAAGGTGTTGACTCAAGGTAAGGAGCAATGTAGGGCCATGAAAGTTCAATAAAGCAAATATTGATATTTTATTTGTGTTATCTGGGGCAACTATTTGAGCCAATCCTCTTCCATACAGTAACTTAAAAAGACTTATTTTATCCCATGGACCTGTGTTTGTGCCCAAGGAGCAAATATCATGCAGAAGGTGCACCAGCTCGCTATTCCATACTAGCTCTCATGTGGATGCACACAATTCATCTGAAACCCCATGGGTTAAAATCAGACAAAAGGACCATCTACCTGCGACAGGGTTGGGGAATAGTCATTGATAAGAGAAGAGGGAACCAGTTCTCCTAGGTTTTACCACAGATGCTATCCAATATCACATACAAGAGAGAATATAGCCAGGAGAGGCATGTGTGATGGGGAAACAATAACAACATATTTATTTAATTTAAAATTGAAATGCAAGTAATTAAAGCTTTCATTTGTTCTATTTTACATAGAAAACCATGGAAAAAAGAAGTACTTTTACCATGATCATGCTTTTAGTTAAACACTATGATTGTGTGCATGTGCTCTACCTAATTCTGTTCAGACATGTATGCGCTCACATCAGAGAGCTGCTACCAAAGTAACTCAATAATTACAAGTTTGAGAAATCCTCATTGCTGAAAATTACAAACTCAAGGACCTATAATTCACAGAATGCTTGTTATGTAGCTCACTTGATAAATTTTATTGATTTTGAAAGCAATAAAAGAAAAACCTTTGTAGAGCCATTGAGATAATTATTTCATCATAAATGTGGATGAAATTGGTAGATGATATGGTAACCTGAAATTAGGTATCATTATCACATTTATGTGAAGAATAGTTTCCAAGTGTTTTAAGCATTGACATACTTTATGTTTTCTCTATATCAAAACCATTTTCAAGGGATTGTAAGCTATTGGTAAATTTCATTCTTGGAGTATATAGTTCCGAAATAAAATTGAGAAGACACAAACCTTCAATTATTACATTATTACATTTTTTCTAATGATCCCTATTTCTCCAAATATTTTTACTATAAATCACGAGAGAATGTAGCCACATAAAGCCTTGAACTCCATCATGTTATAAAGATAGGTCTCCTATAGCTGGGGCAGGCCTCAAACATCTAAGGCTAGCCTTGAAATCTTGGCCAATCTCAGTCTCCTAAGCTTGTGAATACTAGGATTATATAGATGTGGGTTACAATGCCCGGTACGATTCATCTTGATCATGTTTAGTAACTGTTCCTGGTGTTTTTTCTCAGGATACCTTTTCTTGTTTATTTTCATCCCACCCTCTGGTTGAGATTGAAGGTTTAAATACCTTGAAGCCATTGTTCTCCTATCTGTATTCTTTCATAGACAGGAAGGTCTATAATTCAAAGAACAAGCTACATCCCAGTATGTTCCCAAATTATATTCTGGCCTTGTCCTTGCCCCCATGTCTATATTTATAACCAGCTGCCTACTTGCTGTGTCCACTTAGCTACCTAATACCATTTCAAGTTAAGAAAATGAAAAGTAAGACTCATTTATTGCCAGTTCTGTCCCATAAATATTGTTATTCAGAACAAGAGACCTAAACAACATCTTGTCTCCATGTCTTCCGTTTCCTCCTATCCAACTCCTGTAGCCCCTAGACGCAATCCCTCCTCCTCTTTTACTCTGATACTATGAACTCACCAATCATGTATAAATTCTCATCAGGTTAATGCAGTGACCTACTAATTTGTCTCCATGCCTTCACTCTAAAAATCTACCTTTCACACAGAAGATTTGGAGAACAGTGTACAGAAATCCGAGCACACTTCTCTCTCGCTTAAGCAGGACAAAAATCCAGTGATTCTCAGCAGACTTCATGAGTCTTCTCTATTCCTGTCTTCCTGTTTGTTCCACCTTCCTCCTACGATACTTTTATCTTTTCTTTCTTCTTCACTCTGACCATCCTTATCTTGTTTGTGCCTCAGGACCATTATACTGGTGCCTCCCATTACTTAGGCTGTTCTTTTGAAAAGTCCTATTCATCATTTAGGAATCATGCCAAAACACACCTATAATGATTTCTCCTCGACATCCCTGCCATTGACACATAGTCTTCTATCTCCACTGCAAAGGGACTCATAATGTTACCAAACTTCAGTCTGGAAATTATCACATGGTACTACTAAGTCACCCAGAAAACAAAAATACTGCAAACATTGTCTACAGGATTTTACTCTTAAAAGACACATAGTCCATACATATTTTTAGTCATGTTAAGACAAAAATGGAGGCCAAATGTTCCTAATGAAAATATACTACCATTACGGGAGGCCGGCTTAAGAAATTCTGTACCCCAGACAAGACAGAGTGGAGCAATAGCACCAAGCTATTATTATGCTTAGGGTAAAGAGGATTTGAAGAAAAGGAGGAATTTCCAAAGTCTAGATATCAAGCCCCCATCACCCTAAAGCTTAAACCTATAGCTGAGAATATAGCTGTAGACAGAGGAGCCCCTCAAATCCTCTTCACTCTAAGCATAATAGTGGCTTGGTGCTATTGCTCCACTCTGTCTTGCCTTGGTTACTCACTGGAGTGTGTAATTAATATTTCCTTGATATTAGCGTCCATATGAAATATCGAGTTTTGTTCAAAATAGTAATGAATTCAGTTTTAGATTTATATATGTTTTGACAAGGAAACTCAGAAATAAGTGGGTATAAATAAATGTCCATAAGAATAAAACTTAATCAACATCTAGGAGTGACTCAATAGATTGTAGCTGTCTGATACTTTCATAAATATTTATTCAACTATTTATGTGCAATATTGGAAATGGGAACTAGAATACTATGGATGCTGGCAAAATTCTCTACCAATGAACAAATTAGGTTCTATTTTGTTGATAGAATCTTAAACAGTCAATGGGAGAAATAGGTAACAACAGGTATAATGCTTAATAATCTACTATAGTGATAACACTATATATATATCATCAGCTTTTTAACTCAGTGTGGACAAAAATGTCTTGGTTTCCTTATGACATTAGTTCCAAGAGGCTCTTGCAGACACCTAAACCCAAAGATGCTCATATTGCAAGTTGTTATATTTACACATAATTTACTATGTGTACAAACTGCACATAAACTAAAAATATCAAAAATACCTAATATGCATAAGTGTTATCTTTAAATGTTGCTAAATGTATTAAATTTAGGAAATGATAAAAAAGTAAACATGTTCAATATAAATATAATGTAATGTTTTTTCAAATATTTGTGATACACAGTTGAGTTTACTATATAATGCATTATATTGCAGATATAGAGGGCTGTAGTATCTCTATTTTTAAAACAATCTCATTTTACATAACAATCCCAGTTCCCTCTCCCTCTTTTCATTCCACTCTGCCCACCTACTTCCCAACCCACCCCCCATCCAGTCCTCAGAGAAGGTGAGGCCTCCCATGGGGAGTCAACAAAGTGTGTCACATCATTAGAGGCAGGCCCAACTAAGGCCCTCCCTACTGTATGTAGGTGGAGCAAGGTATTCCTCTGTGGGGAGTGGGCTCCAAAGAGCCAGATCATGCTGGGGATAAACACTGGTTTCACTCTAATAGCACCACAATCTGCCCAAGCTACAGAACTCTCACCCACTTTCAGAGGGCCTAGTTTGGTCATATGCTGCTTCCCAAGCTGTCAGTCTGGAGTCAGTGAGCTACCTCTAGCGCAAGTCAGTTGTTTTCTGTGGATATCTCCATCATGGACTTGGCCCCTTTGCTCATAATATCGTTCCTCCCTATGACTGGACTCCAGGAATTCGGTCCAGTGCTTAGCCGTGGATCTCTGCATCTGCTTCCATCAGTTACTGGATGAAGGTTCTATGATGACAATTAAGGCAGTCATCAATCTGACTACAGGGGAAGGACAGTTTAGGGACCCTCTCCACTATTGCTTAGATTTTTAGCTGGAGTCATCCTGGTGGTTTCCTGGGAGTTTCCCTAGTGCCTGGTTTTTTTTCCTAATACCACAATGGCTCCCTCTTTCAAGGAATCTCTTCCCTTGCTCTCCCTCTAGGTCCTTTACCCAACAGGACCTGTCCAATACCTATTGACATCTTGAAAATTGCAGGCAAAGGGATGCTACTAGAAAAATCTATCCTGAGTGAGGTAACCCAGACACAGAAAGATACTACACAGTATGTACTCACACATAAGTGGATATCGGATATAAAACAAAGGATAACCAGCCTACAATCCACAACCTCGGAGAAGACAGGAAACAAGAAGAACCCTAAGAGAGACACACATGGATCCCCCCAGGAAGGGGAAGTAGATGAGATCTCCTTTAGTAAATTGGTAGCATGGGGAGAGAGTGGGAGGGGGGAAGAGTAGGAGGGTGGGAGAGGAGTGGAGAAGGGAGAAAGGGACCAGGGTGTAGTGCATCTCTTAACGCATTCTGTAAATCGCCTAGTACATCTCTTAATGCCCTCCTAGATAAGAACCCAGGGAGAGCTAATAATTTGTCTCTGGGTACTTAGGCTAGATTGGGACATAGGCAATCTAGGTCTGAAAATCCCATTTTCTACTACTTTGCAATAATTTTTAGTGAAATGAGTATCCTAAACACTGTTATCAATATATTCGCTCATGTGTTTATGGGTCACAAGCAGGCAGTAGTGTTGGTGAAGCACTGCACCTCCCTGTAATTGTACTATTAAAGCAAAAATAACTAGTCCAAAAGCAACTTTTGAGTTTTTAATGCACAAAAACAACAGCCCAGAAACATAACAAGCATTGACTTATTAACAATGAAGTATGATATTAAGGAGACCCCTCCCCACTTAGTAAACAGGAATATAGTGGGAATAGACATGAAGGGATGGGAACACTTTAGGATTAAGTGCAAGCCCTAAGGTTGAATACAACATTCATATATGGCTTATCTTGCATCAATATTTTCATAATGAAGCTTATGATATCTATACATATCAGAAAGATGTTTCTGACTCAACAAAATGCTGAAGAGGTAGTTTTACCAAGGCAAGGTGAGGAAAAGGCTTTACCTTGCTTTGGCTGTTTCCTCAAAACTCTACAACTTTGTTTGTTCTAAGTTTCTCCTGAATCAGCCAAGAAGACAATGCACTTAGAGCCTGCCAATTCATAAATCAAAGGACTGATTGACCCAAGGGGGACAAAGGATGTTTTTAACATCACCATTGTGTGAGTTGGCTGGGTAGCCTCCGTCATGTTCTTCCTTCTCGTGTAAGGCATCCTGGCTCCATGGAGAAAAGAACAACGTGACTTTCAGTTGTGGGAAGCCCGCTATCTTCTCCTTCACTTTCTGGGTGGTTTCATGATAGCAGCTTCCCCAGTGACTCCAGTGACCCAAAAATTTTCCCAGCTGACCTATCATTGATTGTCATGAGTTACTTTAAGTCTGAAAAAAAAAATGAAACTGGGAATTGTGTAATAAATACAAGTAACTGCACAGAAGTCTTCTTGTTTTCCGCTGTGTTTCATAAGTCCACTTTTTGGACTCAGAAAGAGTTGGGCTTCTGATAGCAAGATGCTACATGCTGCTTACTCATGTGTGTGTGTGTGTGTGTGCGCGCGTGTGTGCACGTGCGATACAAACTGGGGAAGTTCTATATGCATTGAAATTCTGACGTCAGTCATTTGACTCTATGTACAAACTAGCTTATCCTAAACTTACAATTAGAAACAAGCCCACCCCACCCCCATCAAAAAATAATACAAACAGAAGAAACCAAATGGCAACAAAACATTTGTCAATTTTCAAAACTAGAACAGTTCGAACAGTCATGTACCAGACCATGGTTAGGAACCATTAGAAACAAAGTGACATCTTATTCATCAGGTATGGCCAGTTACACACAAAAAGCATAAATATACAGGATGGAGCTTTGCAGATAGCTCAGCAGAATGTGTACATGTCAGCGCGAGGCTGAAATCTAGCAGGAATTTCCACAGAATGCCCCTAGCTAAAAGCAGTCTCATCGCAAGATCATTTTAAAGTCACCAAGGATGGGAATTTGGGGCGGTGACACTTCGCCTTATTCCCACTCCCTCTTGTCCTTGACGATGCTCAACGCGAGAAACAAAAGTCACGAGGAACAGCGCTTGCCCGCTTCTGCATTTTCTCACAGGAAAGTAGGCACAGGTGCATTCTCCGGTGGTGGTCTACAGCTGCATGCCTCCTGCAGGTTCACCATGCCTGGGGCCGATTCTTAGGACACATCACAGGAGTGTACATGCAACAGCTCCCACTGATGAGGTCAACAAGCTCCTGCTATTACAAGGCTCCAGATTCAAATCAAAGCATAAATAACCCAGAGACCATGCTTGGGCACTTCCCTTCGCAATGTTACTGAAAACGGATACTGGTCGGAGCAGCAGGAACGCTCTCCACCAGTGTAGATTGGAGAGTAGCTTTGTGCACTTTTGCAATATAAACAACAGCAACAACAAAATCCCCCTCAAAATTCCCCAGCTATTGCCTGTATTTTATTGGTTAGCTCTGTCTGTAGCTAGAAAGACACTGTGCTGCTCCTGGGCTCTTTCGGTCAACTTCCTCCTTTTCTTCTTGTTTCTCTTCTCCTTGGCCTTTGGTGTTCTCTTCCCTAGGATGGGATAAAGAAAGAGGGGAAACGGAGGATGTCAGACAAGTTCCTTTCTCAAAGAAGGAGAATACAAAACATTAAGAATTTTGTTTAAAGCCCATCTGGAAAACATCACCCACGGAAAAGGCAGCCTCAAAGGGAAACCTGTTCACATTAATTTTGATGAAATCATAATAATTTCCTAAATTGGATATGCTGTCAAGGACAGAGACAGATCTTCCTGCTACAGGGAACTGGCATATTTAAATAGAGGCCGGATCAGTCTTACAAATATCCTTGTGCAACAAAAATTTCGCTTTTATTCTCCTGCTTTTAACAATGCTAACTTTAGTAGCCACCTTTGCCTCTTTCAACTGCTCCACATGTCTGTCATGTGGAGAAGAAAATAAGCTTCTCTCTATGGTAAATATACCAGAAGTCTCAAACTCCCTTCTTCAGGAGGGTGGGTCTTGTTTTTGACACTGCCCCCACCAGATTCTCTACAGACCAATGAATGAAACAACTATTTTATTGATTATTTTTACTTTCTATTAAAAAAAACTCTTGAGGAATCATTCATTATATGTTTCATCACTTCTTATCCAATTGGCCTAGACAAGTCATTTTCATTAACACTGAGAAGAAGGCTTGCTTGTTCCAACAAGTGTTTTACTATCAGAAAACCACACCAAGTTCTTTCTGTTTCTCTCCTTAGCCACTAGGAAGCATGAACCACAAACTGAATACTTGAGATTTTTCTCCATCAGAGGTTATTGGATACAATTTCTCCTCTGCCATCTTTTATTTCTTCCATCTTCTGGCTGTGATTTGTATTTTATACTTTAGAAGGTCTCAACATTTCTTTATATACATGTATACACAAGATTACGAAAAAAAGAAACTGGAAGCACTTGGGTTTGGGTCATTGTTTTCATATAGAAAAGTGACACACTTAGAAAAAAGGGGGAACTTCATAAATGTTACATTTTACTGGAAGTCATCACAGAAGGACTGCTCTAGAAAAAAATGCAATTACCAAATATCTGCTACCTGCTGTACTTCTAGTTTCATACAAAACTCATGTTCTACTTCTGTAGGCTTAAGCAATCAGATACCAAAGCAATCTGTATTGATGGGACATTTAGCTAAGCATCCACCCAATGATCTTCAATTTTCCTATACATATGAAATTCAGTGTCCTAATCCTTTTCATTACAACCCCAAGATGGAAAAGGTGGCTAATTTAAAATAAACTAGATGGAGCTGGAGAGATGGCTCAGTGGTTAGGAGAACTTGCTGCTCTTACAGAGGAACTGAGTTCAGTTCCCATGGTGGCTCACAATGACCTCAACATGTGGTAAACACACAGTACACACGCATCCATGCAGAATAAAACATTTATACACATGAAATAAATTTTTTTAAAAAAATGAGCAAGAGATAAAGGAGCTACATGTCTTAGGAAACCAAAGAGAACACTTAAGTTTCCTAAATTAAGGAAAGTATTTCCCGTTCCTTCAGATTTCTGATCAAATGGTCACTGTTCAGGTTGAGGAAGGGAAGTGGTTTTACTTCAATAGCCCAGCAAAGTGATAGGAACACAATCAACATTCAACAAATGATGCCTGGGTTAAAATAAAAATCTCAAGGAAGAAGATAAACTTTTTAATAGACACTACATTAAAATAATGAGAACATGATCATGCCCCCATATTAAATTATAAAGGTCCTTGAAGTTAACTTCTGGTTCTCATTAAAATTTGGCATTAATGTTATAATGGCATTTTGCCATCTTTAAACATAGTTAATCCTACCCAATGAAACCCTAGTCCAAGACACCATTAATCCAAGCAGCTGTGAAGTTATAACTATGTAGGTCCATTATCTCCAATGAAGACAGGGCTGATGAGTACCAAGAAGAACTTAAGAGAAAACGGCACATTTAAAGAGAAGTGTCAATTACAAAGTTTTACAAAGATTTCTCAGTTCTACATGGTCCCTAAATAAACAAATATCTGAAGCTCAAAACAATCATTGCTGAGTGTATTTTAAAAATTCATTTAGTTTACTGTTCCTTTATATAAATCTTGGCATTGCTCTTAAGAGTCAATTGAAATTAAGCGAATGAGGGACTTGATTGGGGGAGGGGGAGGGAAATGGGAGGCGGTAGCAGGGAAGAGACAGAAATCTTTAATAAATAAATAAATAAATAAATAAATAAATAAAATAAAGAATTGACAGCAAAAAAAAAGAAAAAAGAAAGAAATTAAGCGAATGGAGAAGAAAAGTACCATTCCTTGCTTAAACTTGTTCTACTACACTGAAAATGTTAAAGACAGCCTCTGGCCCTCACAATTTCAAAATCTTCATGTATAGAAGGTCCTATAAAATAAACTAGATGAGGCTGGAGAGAGGGCTTGGTCCTCAAGACAACTTCCTGTTCTTACATAGGACCTGAGTTCAGTTCCCATGGTGGCTCACAACTATCCATGAACCGAGTTCCAAAAGATGTGAGCCTGAGCTATGGATGTTTGTGAGCCATGCATAGGTACACTTTGTTGAAGACAGCTAATTTTGTATCTGTCATCTAATAACTATTCTGATAAAAGCATTAGTATCAGATGGTCTTAGCTTTGTAATTCAGCGGTTACCGACATTTGCATGAAACTCTTGGTAACATAGGCTTACTCAGTGATGCTTCTGAGAACTATGAAATATTTTTTCAACCTGTATGGTTATTTCTTTGATGATAAGTTCCTACTGATAATGATTGGGGGACATGGTGATAACCCTAATTATTTTCATATGAAGACTGGTGAACATAAACTCTTTGCCATTGTTTGGTAGATTGGTTGGCTGGTTTTGTTTCAGGCCAGTACCATTTCTGATATTAAATATTTTGCAAATACCAAAAGAAGTAAGATAGTAAGCCAAAATCTGACCACAAACAGGACTAAATTAACTGAAAATATTTTGTGGTCCACAGTAGATGGTTCTGACTTTATGCTCAACTCGAAATAATAGAAATATATTAAACGAGAAATTATAGAAATGATTCTACACACATTTTCTTCCAAATTAAAATTTTCAGACATTAATGAATTAGGTTCATACTAGGAAACATCTAATCCTGTTCTTATCTATTTGCTCATTTTTATTGGATGTAAATGTGCTAATTTTTGTTCCCACTTAATTTTTCTATATCTTGATATATTCATGTATCCATATGGCTTGATATAAAAGTTGGAGAATGACTTCTGTATTTTGTATCATTGTACATTCCCAACATATTTATGCAGATATAAAGGCATGAATAATACTTGTTACCCTAAAAGAAATCCAACAGATTTAACTTTCTTCCTCCTTATAATAAGGAAAGACTCAGACTCTTTACTACACAAGAACAGAAAAGAAGGTTGGGGTTTATGAGTTTGGCAACCTCCAACATATGCAATTCTAACTGACAAATTCTGCACATCATTAACTTGGCTGCTTTGAGAACACAGTAGCCTTGACCCATTGCTACAGCATAAATCTGTTCAGGGTAAGATGGCATACTCTGCAGAACAGATCTACTGAGAACAAGACTGTGGGTGCACGATGATGCCTTGCCTGTATGTTACAGTTTTGAAGGAAACTGATGTGATGTAATGGAGAAAAGCTACATCAAAGAAGAAAGAATCTGGGTATTGTAATTGATAAAACACTATATTGTGAGTCCTCATTTCTATATCTACGGTCATTGTTCATCAGAGAGTTATGAAATGCCACATGAGAAACCATGCTAAGATGCTGCTAAGATGAACGGAAAACAAATTATTAAAATGACCAAAACTAGAAAGGTATTATCAAAGCCACATGCTAAGCAACATAATCTTTACACACATTTGAAAATGGTCCAAAAAGATATGCTATCCATTCCTCTACAGTGGAAGCGGAGAAAATGCTTGTGGAAATATTCTTAACTATTAGCTGTGGATTACAGCTATTGCATTCATAACAAAGTATGTGATTGTGAAGCAAAATAAGAGGAAGAGTCTCAAATAACAAGATATAAAAACAATGAATCTACTGGTTTCACTATTTCATTCTTCCACAAATTCTCATTCCCAACCGTTTTCTTTTCATGCGACTTCAGAAAGAATCTCTGCATCACTGCAGCAATGGTTCTTATGCTTCTTTCAGTAAGGCACAGAGGCTGCCTAGGGTCTCCAAACTGACTACTGGCTGTCCAAAGAAAGACTAAGAGTAAATAAGATAGAGGTAAACTAAAGGGGAAAAATAACAGCTGTAATTATAAAATAGAAAACCTTCTCTGTGTCTGCATATACATGTGTGTATGTGTGTAACATTTTATATATATATTAAACATATATGACATATGTGTCTATACGTATACATAGGAATGGGAAAAACCTGCATTATAACCAATGTAACTAACTGTATAATCAAATAGTTATTGTTATAGCTACAACCATGCAAAAATAATCACTTATAAACAAAATGCAAATTTTGAGGTTTGTATTATTCAAGGACTTTGTGAATTCATAAAATTTTTCAAGCAATTAACACTGAAGGATGTAAAATCAATTAGATGACCATCCTACTGAACCTTGCCACACCTCAGAAGGTGTCTGGAGGCAGGACAGTAAGACATCTGAGAAGCCTGGTCTGCAGACAATGAATGGCAAGTTGGTGATTTCTATTTCTCATATGGGCAAGCTGAGTTTATAGAAGAATGATGAGGAAGAGAAATTTATTTTTTTAAGAGTGATGAACAATTTTGTGGAACAACGCCAATTGGTACTTTAAATATTTTAAAGTTCATATAAAAATATACAAAAGGCTTAAATATAGTTCATAAAAAAATTAAAATGGCTTAAAATATATTTAACAATTAAAATTGCCAAATAAAAGAGGTGCTGATGCAGGATCCTTATAAGCAAAAATCCTTAAATCTGTTAATAATATGGAGAGACAAACATCGGATGCATAACAGAAATATAACTCAAATACAGCCCTTCTACAAAGTCATCTGGCAATATTCATAACTTCTGACTCTCAACTAGGAATCTATTGGGAAAATAGTCTAACCTTGGGCAAAACTTTATGCATAGAGGTGTTTACTATGATAATGACAAACAGTAAATTACCTCAATGTGCTAGTATGAATTTTCATGACCTCTTCTTTTTATGACCATTGAAGCAATAAACATCCTTGTATCAAAACCAATGCATTTAAAAATTTAAGACTACATCAATTAAACCCATTTCTAAGAGTACTATTATTGCATGTCCCCAAAATGTATTATTAATGGGCCTAAGAAAAATTTCTTAACATAAAATACTCTTATTATGAACATAAGTAAATTCATTCATCAAATGATCACACATAATTGGATATAAGATATAAATGCTCATGATTAAGTAACTGACTTGAACGCCTTAGATATTAAAATGGCTATTAATTAATAAGGTGCCAGCTTTTCATTGTTTCATCTAGAAAGATATGCAAGTTGGCAAATATAATGAGCAATCTTGGACCTACCACAGTCTGTCTTAAGAGCTCATAATTACTAGTTTTAATGGGAAGTGAAGATTGTCTTTATTGTACGCATAATGTTCTAACATATTTTCAACTTCTAAAATGACTAAATCAAGTTAATTAACATATCACCTCACATACTTATCCATAGTGAAAAAACTTAAGAGTCCCTCTCTTTGAAATTTTCCTGCATATATACTCTTATTTATATGAACTTGGGGTCAGAGGGAGAGAAGGTAAAGGGTGATATCAATGGTAACATTCACTTGATTGGTTCAAGATTATTAAAGCCGCCCATTTAGGATTTATTGGAGATCTTGGATTTCAAAGGGTAGACTGAAAAAGCTTCCAGTGACTTCACTTCTACAGAAGAACTTATGCTTTCAACTTCTATGCATAAAACAATAACAAAGAAAAGGCAACCATTACTTGAAAGAAAGCGAAGGGTGTCACAGGCTGGGTTATAAGGAAGACTGGAGAGAGGAAAGAAGGGGAAAAGTGATGCAGTCATATCCTAATTACAGAGCACCCAGAGTACAAGATTAGAAAAGATAGATGCCCACAGCATATCACAGTAAAAGCACTAAGTGTACAAAACAAGACGGGCACAAATAGCTGCAAGAGAAAAAAAATTCAGTCACATATAAAGGGAAACCTTTCAGAATAACAACTGGTTTCTCAGTGGAAACTTTAGAAGCTAGAAGAGCCTAGAACAATGCATTCCAATTTCTAAAAGACCGTGAGGGCCAACCTAAACTAATACCCAGCAAAACTATCTGCCATAATTGAAGGAGAAAGAAAAACTTTCCATGATCACAATCTTATAAAAACATATTCAACAGATCAAAACAAAATAAAACACGGGAAGACTGAAGAGGGGAACAAGCATAGCCAAGATACTGTGGAAGTAAAAGAAAAGTTATAATTCCTAAACCACAGAGTACCACTGAGAGCACAAACAACACCAAATATCAACAATGGAATGACTGCAATCGACAAACACATTTCAATAATAACTATAAATATTAATGGCCTGAATTCTCCAATCAAAAACACAGGCTGGCTACACAGGTCAAGAAACAAAATCCCTACGTCTGTTGTCTACAAGGAATGCAACTTAGATTTAAAAACAGGCACCACATTAAAATACAAGAGTGTACAATAGGAAGCACATCAATCTAATGGGACAAGGAAGCAAGCTGGTTTCACCATCCTTAACGTAGAAAAGATAAATTTCAAACTAAAACTAATAGAAACAGATAAAGGAAAACATTCCATTCTAGTCAAAGGAACAGTTAACCAAGATGGAACTGCTATCCTAAATATATATGTACCAAATTCTAGTGCATGCAATTTCATAAAAATATTCTTCCGGAATTAAAGGCAAAAGTTAACATATGCCCATTAATAGCAAGCGCTTTCCATACTATACTTTCTCTAACACAGAACATATAAACAAAAGTAAACAAAGTGAACATCAGAACAAATGATATCAAAGATAACATGGTCTTAACAGATATCTCTAGAATATTCAGCCCAATCAACTAAGAACATACATTCTACTCATAAAACATGGAAGCTTTTCTAAAATATATCATAAATTCAGAAGAATGAAAATAACTCAGGTTATCCTATCTGACCATAATTAAAGAAAACTTAGATAGCAAATGAAGATTGCCTTTATTGTATGCATATGATGTCCTGACATATTTTCAAACAGTAAACAAATTGCTAGTAAATACTCATTCATGCAGATTAAACACTCGGTACTAAATGATGAATGGGTTAAAAATTTAGAAAAGAAACTCTGGAACTAAACAAAACACAACAAATCCATGGGGTTGTATTAAAACATTCCAAGAGAAATGTATAGTTCTTAGTGACTACATTAAATGTCAGGGACAACACAAATAACTGATTTAATGAAGCAACTTAAAAACTTGGACAAAGAAGAACAAATCAAATCCAAATCCAGTTATCAGCAAGAAATAATAAAAATCAGAGCAGAAAAACAATTAAATAGAAACAAAAAAAAATACAAAGAAAATCAACAAATCTGAGCTGGTTCTTTGAGAAGATGAACAAGCTTAATGAATTCTTGGTCCAAGTAACTAAAAGAAAGAGAGGACTCAAATGAACAGATTCGTAGATGATCAGGGAAACATCACAACAAACCCAAAGAAATTCAGAATGTTATAAGAGAATACTTTTAAAACCTGAACTCGGTTAAGCTGGAAAACTTAAAAGAAGTGGATAAATTTCTAGATTCAGTCAAACCACCAAAACTAAACCAAGAAAAGAAGAACATCCTAAACAAATCTATAATAAATGAGGAGACTGAATTGCAATAAAAATCCCTCCTACAAATTAAATACAAGGTCATATTAACTCACAGCAGAATTCTGTCAGACTGTCCTTCTTAAACTTTCAAAAATAGAAAGGAGCACTTCCAACACCCTTTTAAGAAGCCAGTATCACTAATGCCAAAGCCAGGCAAAGATACAACACAAAAGAAAGCTACAGACCAATTTCACTGATGAATACAGATACAAAAATGCTCAAGAAAATACTTATAACTAAAATACAGATATAAACCAAAAAGTTATCCAGCATAACCAAGTTGGCTGCATCCTTGAAATTGAAATAGTTTTGCATACATGAGGCAATAAATATAATAAGCTACATACATGGAGTTAAAAAAGGAAGAAACAAGATCATAGCCATCGATGAAGAAAAAACCCTTGACAAAATTCAACATGCCTTCATGATAAAAAGTTCCAGAAAATAAAGAACTGGGGGAACATTCCATGACATAATAAAGGCTATATCTAAGGAACCCACAGCCAGTATCACCCAGAACGGTGAAAATCTAGAAGCAATCTCATCGGGGTCAGAATGAGAAAGGGCTGTCCACTATGCCTACTCCTTTTCGACACTGTGCTTGATGTGCTAGCTGGAGCAATAAGGCAAGAGAAGAAAACTGAAGAGACCAAATAGGAGAAGAATAGATCAAACTCTCCCTTTTTGTAGATGACATTATACAGCAGCAATCCCAGAAATTCTACTAGAAAACTTCTTCTAAACACTATAAACAAATTCAGAATTACAGCAGGATCTGGAATCAACTTACACCTATGAATAGCATAAACCAATCATACAGAGAAAGAAATCATAGATTCATGATAGCCTCAAAGAATATAATATATAGGAATAAACCTAACCAAAGAGGTGAAGGAACTTTACAATGAAAACATTTAGAACTCTGAAGAAAGAAAGAGAAAAACACTAGTTTCTGGTGACTAGACAATGGAAAGATAACCTGTGCTCACGGGTTGATCAAATTAGTATTGCAAAATTGAACATTTTATTAAATGCTTTCTACAGATTCAATGCAATCCCAATTTTAAAAAAAATTCATTTCTTCACCAAAATGGATAACCATTCTACAATTCAAGACAAAGTACAGAGTTCTAGTCATGAAAACAACATGGTACAGGCACAAAAACAGACATGTAGATTGTGTAGACTGCTGGAATCTGCGGGTTAATAGATGGAATTAAAAAACATAACATTGACTGAAGTAATCCAGACGCAGAAAGACAAATGTTTCATTCTCTCTCCCATCCGAGGCTCTTAGCTCTACATATTCAGATATCAGTACATACACTAGAGTAACTGCAGAAACAAGGACATCAAAAGTGACCACTGCAAGGGTAGGGGAGACCAATCAGGCTAGAGATTATCTGATCTGGGAAATCAGGAAGGGGGGGTACTAAGTTAGAGAGAGAGACAAATACAGAAAAAGGAGGGAGGGAGGGAAAAGTAAGAACGTCTGGAAAAACCAAAACAAACCACAATATAATCTACCTAAAAATACTTATAACACATGTAAGTTGGTGTATAAAGACATACATGGTTTAAATAAATTTTCTCCCATCTGGGATGGCGGGGCTTCCTCCATGAGTCAAGATCATCCAAATTCTGACACCAGGCATGAGAAACCCTCTTTTGAATTGTGGGTCATAGTTATCCAAGAGGTTCCCAAAACATTCCAGGCTGTTGGTGGTCACTTTGGTTGCTCCATGAGAGGTAGAACGTAAGTCTCTATTTCTGAAGACATCAGGCACTTCGGAGATGTGGCTCAGAGACTAGTGTGTTATAGCTGATCTAAAGTCTCCTCTCTGAGGACTAGCTTTCCTGGTATAAGGAGACACCACGAAGCTTCCAAACGAGAAGCAAGCAACAGTCCCACCCAGCTATGGCACCTATGAAGCACAACAATGAGTAGCATGACCGGACACTAAGGGTGCATGCAGTCATGGAGAAATAGTCTCCCACAGGGGAAGAACACAGCTGGTTATACAATACCAAAGGGTCAACCCTGAAAGCACTCATACAAGTAGCATCATACAGACTACGTAATAGGTGTGTGTACATGTGTGTGCGCATGTGTGTGCATGTGAGTGTGTGCATGTGTGGGTGCGCGTGTGTGCGCATGTGTGTGCATGTGTGCATGTGTGTGCGTGTGTGTGCATGTGTGTGTGCATGTGTGTACATGTGTGTGTGCGCATGGGTGTACATGTGTGTGTGCGTGTGTGCACATGCATACATGTACAACAACAATGAAAGAGAGCTACAAATTTGAAAGAGAACAAGGAGAGGTATATGGGTCAGGCTTGCGGAGGGAGGAAATGACGTAATTAAACTATGATCTCAAAATTTAAAAAAATAAATAAAAGGAAGTGGGGGCTAAATGGCTACAACTCATTATATGTGTACCTGAAAGTGGCCGAGAGTAAAAATAGGAAAACTCTGGTTTTAAATAGAAAGCAGTACTAACAAAATCTGCATACAAGCCGCATGTAACTTTCCAGCAGCTTCTCTTCTCACGTCACAAGCGTGAGAGCATGGCAATCGCCCACATCAATCATGATGGATGCAACAGACTTCTCTAACCATATGAACATGAAAATTATTCAGGATTCCAGAATCTTGAAAACTTACAACCTTTGCCAGCTTAGAAGAATGAACTCACTAAGCCCTGGGATCTGAAGGTGAGATGAGTTGCTGGGTGCATAGGTGTCACTACTATCTCTGTGCCAGCTTTTACTGTGATAAAGACAACATTAAAGTGGCCTCTTGGCCCTTATATCAGACAGGTGATCCGTTACCTGTCTCTCTTGGTTTAAAGATCTTGTTTGACATTCAAATGGTAGAGATAGAAACATTTAGATCCCAAATGCACTCACTCCTATGTGAATTACGCTACTTACTGCTAACGTTTCCTGTACGTGGTATTTCCAGCGTTTCTGGGTTTATGGCTACAAACATGTCCTTCGGCTGTACAATATGACTTTTGTAGGACCAATAAGATAGTTCCAAGCTGTAACATTTCCTAATGCAATGTGGTCAACAGCAACGTGACAGGAATTGGCTCCATTCGCTGTAATACTGACCACTCCAGGTAACTAAATTCTCAGATATACATCACGAAGATCAGAGAAAACGTTCAAAGAAACGATTCTCTTTATTTAACAGTATGGAAAAATGAGCAAGGAGAAATGGCTAAAAAGTGTTTTCCATAAATACGTTATGTTCATTGTAAAGGGCAAAGTTCTTGGGTGAGGAATATATACTTCCACCACAAGGGGGCAGTAGTTTGCTTTTATTCGAAGACTATTAGAGAAGCATTTGTGTGTTTTTCTGTTTTATTATTGTTGTTCTTAATTGTACAGGAACGTTTTACAGTTACTACTTCTTAAATACATTTTAACCTCAATTTAAGGCTCCATCTTTCCCAAGACAGTAACAAGACCCAAATGCAGCACATGCAAAAATATAATTACTGTTCTGTCAAAAAAGATGTCTGTGAATTAGAGAACCTCAGGTTCAGCTCTGCAGGGTACATTAGACGGTGAACAAAGTGAGGCACCAAATGTCTGAACGACCTAGCCATCTTCCTCCAACTAACTGGCAGCAGGATCAGGCTGCCAACATGGGCTTTAGTCTCTCTCTATATATACCTAGATTTACGGTCTTTTTTTTTTTTTTCTGCTTTGTCTCAAACATTTTTTTAATTTTTTTTAACTTATTTATTTATTAAGGATTTCTGCCTCCTCCCCGCCATCACCTCCCATTTCCCTCCCCCTCCCCCTATCAAGTCCCTCTCCCTCATCAGCTTGAAGAGCCATCAGGGTTCCCTGACCTGTGGGAAGTCCAAGGACCGCCCACCTCCATCCAGGTTTAGTAAATTGAGCATCCAAACTGCCTAGGCTCCCCCAAAGCCAGTATGTGCAGTAGGATCAAAAACCCATTGCCATTGTTCTTGAGTTCTCAGTAGTCCTCATTGTCCGCTATGCTCAGCAAGTCCGGTTTTTTTCCCATGCTTTTTTCAGACCCAGGCCAGCTGGCCTTGGTGAATTCCGGATTGAGCTTATAATTCGCGATCCTAGAGAAGCTAAATAAGGAGGTGAATCCAAAGACAAACGTGATGAAAGGAGACAGAGACAGAGACCCACATTGGAGCACCGGACAGAAATCTCAAGGTCCAAATCAGGAGCAGAAGGAGAGGGGGCACGAGCAAGGAACTCAGGACCACGAGGGGTACACCCACACTCTGAGACAATGAGAATGTTCTATCTAGATTTACGGTCTTGAAAAGTCACTCTACACAGCTGCCGTTGTTGTCACTTTTTAATACAGACAAAAGACGACACTATTCCTCTTGGTGATTTCTATGAGAAATGCCCCTGCCAGATCACAACCATGGAAAGCCTTTACTAGTCAGCCGTTGGTTCCTTCGGTCCTTCTGTGAATTTGCTGGAGGTCACTTTGCACTGTTTGTTTTCTTTACCATTTATCAAAAATTGAGTCCACGAAATTACCCCAATACAGTTTTGAGGCTGTAGGTTGTAAGACTACCACGCCCTTTAAGTGGCTTCTGCGTATCCTTATTTAATTGAACACTGGGGGAAAGGTCAGTACTTAAACCATACTGCCCAAAACACTGTGCAGCAACACACTCTCCATTTACTCAAAATAATTTGCAGGAAATGATCGGTCTCATTTAGCAGTTTTATATCAAGTCCGAAAAGATTATCAGAATTTGCCAAGAAAATGATATTAGGTTGGGAGTTGGGGTGTCATCAGAAATTAATTTCAGGTTCCTTTCTAGCTAGTGTATAACAAAACTTCCCTTCTAAAAGAATTCTCTTAAAAACTACTGGACTTGCTGGATAGTGGTGGCTCATACCTCAACTTGGGTCGGTCTTATTTTCTTTTCATACCCTTTTTCTTCTAATCATAGTACTTAATTAAGCCTATACCAAAATCTTTTTTTTTTAATTTTTGAGATTAGAAAATAATTACAAATTTTCTCCGTCCCTTTTCCCCTTGCAAACCTCCCCCATACAGTCCTCCCTGCTCTCCTTCCAAATCGATGGCCTCTTCTCTTTAATAACACACCGAACTCTGCTTCACAGAAAACAGCCTCATCCTGAAATTCCCAAGTTTTCTTCTCCATCCAAGTCACAAATCCCTACTTGGCTTTAGTTAAAGTCCCTAAACTTTACAGAAGTTCCTCAGCCTGTCAGGGGTGGCACTGTAGAGTTGTGTCACTATGCCCACACACTGACAGGAGGATGAAGGATGAATTCAAGGCCAACCTGGACTTCAGAGTGACACTTTGTCCCCAAAACAAAACTAAAAATTATAGCTGTCCTATAGCTATTGCTGTGATTAAATAATTAATGATTCAACAGGGCGTCGTTCTGCTGTGATAAAGCAAAGAGGAAACACAACCAGAGGACATCTGTGGGGGTCTCGTCCAGCAAGACTAGGGGGCAGAGTCAGAGGTTGTCTGTGGACTTCCCTTCAGGCACAATTTTAGCAACCGAACAGACAGAATATTTGCTGCTGTTTTCCACTCAGCCCTTACAGCATTTAGCAGTTGGAGCATTCTCCTAGGTTCTGCCAATAGGTTTTGACTTATAGTGTTATCCATTGCATCAGTGTAAGTGCTGTAGGAAGAAATCGAGAGGGGTGTTGGCCAAAGCAAATCCATTCAAATACCACTCCAGTCAGAAGCTAGGGGTCATTAATGCTCAGCTCATCAGATTTCCATTACAAAGAGAACATGCAGCTAATATTTCCATGGCTGAGGACAACTCACAAGTCCAATACCAAATGACAAAGTCTAAGGATTCTACCTGAAGATCTATGGGACAGGACCTCAAGGCTCATCCCTTCCATCTATCTGCATTCAAATGCATCTCCATCCACTTACCACAGAAAGACTAGTTTAAAGACTCAAGAGAATACTGAAGTATTCTTAATAACTTTAAGTACCAAGGAGATGTTGACTCTTTGAACCCCAAAGCTCCATTTATGGCTACTCAAGTATGAGTTCTGAACATGAGAAAAGGAATTGGTCACTAGGTTCCAAACAATCTACATGTTCTTTAAATCATATTAGATCGCCTTTAGCCTTGCTGAAAGCATACAGTATAGTTAACAGATATACCGCTTAGCTGACTAAGTTTGCCAAAATAGTTAGCTTATATAAACCTAGGCTGTGCTCATTCATCTTTTGAAATGTCATATTTATTTTAGACACTCAAAATTTATTCTTGCCAAAGTCTCCCAAACGACACGGCAAATCTTCCTGCAACACTGCTTTTCCAGCCTAATCTTTGGGTTCGTTTACGAAGGTGCTCAGAAAATGAGAGGAACAGAACTGGATGTAATCAATGGCATTTTGGATTGTTATATGTGAAACATTTACAAGTGAGGCCTTCAAGTGGATGGTTTCCCCCATCATCTTGATACAGAATGAAGGTTAAGAACTTGGTATCAGAGACTAAGTCTGGGTTTAATTTCCAATTCTAAGTTGACTCAAGCTTCACAGCTGGTATCTGCTTCAAGCCACAGCTGTGCCTCTCTAACGTGGGAGACACAACAGGGACAAGAGGGACCTGGGAGTTAAGGTGGCTGTTTGGACTAAGTGGAAAGCTGAGCTTCATTCATGGTACCCATGAGCACCAAATACGCATTAGTAGTAATGGTGGCTGTCACTGATAATAAAAGCAATAAAGAACGTCAAAAGAGGTCCAAAGAGCCAAAACAGATCTTAACTTTCCTTACACGTTAAATAATCTAAATCAGAGCCAAACCATTGACCATGTGCCCTGACACCATGAAGTCCAGCAACATGCTCCAAATCAGTCATACCATAGATTTTTGTTTGTCACACTGATATCAGAAAGGCCTCTCACTACTGCAGCTGATTGGTATCCATGGGTATGGGTAAGATTTACTATATATCCTATGTGCCTCTGATTTGCCAGAGCAACTTTTCAATGTTTGGAGAGGCTAAAGTAATGCTGCAGAAGGACTCATGTCCAACCAAGTGAGGATCACACACCCAAAGGAAAACAAATGCGGAGAGGAGATAGATTCACTTCATGATGGATGTCTACCAAAAAAGAAATTACATCCACAGTTCTCTCAGTTGGAGACCAACGGCAAGCTACATGCCCCCTGTTCAGCAGCTGAATGCCTGCCAGACCCTGCGGCTTGGCTCCCTCGCAAGCCTTAAATACACGCACTCCCAGAGCAGCACCCAAGAAAGCCGACCATGTGCGAGCTGCTCCGGGCTGAAAGCGAGGGAGAGCAGAGAAGCTTTTCAATAACGACAAGCTTGAAGAGATTACACAGATAAATAGTTTCAGCATCTGCTGAAGTACAGGAATTCAATTAAGTCTTCCAAATCACTGAGGGATCCTTTAGCCCACGTCTGTCCCCCCTCCTTTCCTCCTGTCGCCTCTCCGTGCACTGTACTTTCAAACTATCTGTGGGGCAAGAATAAGGAGAATTTTACAACACATATAAAGTTCAAAAGCTGCTTTTCCTAGTTTTTTTTCTTCTGCCTCTCCCAAAATCAGTGTCTCACTATACAAAAGGGTGGAACACGATTGTCCATATTTTTAACTCTGAATCTTGAACGTTCCATGGTATAATGTATAGAAATGTTGCTGGGTAGAATTAATCAGGCTCAGTCAGTCAGGTAGATACAGGAAGACTGAGGTCATTCACCCATCTGCCATCTTCCTGGTGTTGCTAATTACTTTTTATATGGGCTGACCTGATCAACAACATTTTTAGTTAACACAAACACTATGGAAAGCATTGCACTTGAATGACCGACCCGCCAAGGAGCCATTCTGATCTTCCACAGAGGAATTCTTTTACAAATGGAAAGACTAAGGATTGGTTGACATTACTGAACTCTACAAAGCATCAGTCAACTCAGCAAATAGCTAGCAATATGAGCATTTCCTGTTGTTCCAATCGCCTAGAGAGTGAAGAGCAAAGTAGGACTCGGTCTGGGCAATCAAGTTTGCAGGAGAAATGAATGTTAAGGGAGAGGAATCAAAATATCCCAGACTCTACGACCAAATCTCTATTACTCTAACTGTCTCAACTACTAAGTAACTCAAACATTACGTCTCTACTCTTCATCTAAGCAAATAAGCATCCTTCGTGGTACCAAAATTCTACGAGGGTTTCTCATGGTATGAAGATGCATTCTGAACCACAAAGCTGAAAAACAAGTGCCCCTGCACTAAAATTACACAGCCTTGGTTGTGTAATGACTTCAAAACTATGTTGTTTCGTCCCTAAATAAGTCATCTAACTCATGGTGGGCCCTCAATAAAGTCTTATTAAATAGACAGTTATGATCTAACACTGAAGAAATGGGCTTATTTTCAAGAGCATCCCTGCCCTCCCCCACACATCTCGAGACCAGACCCAGGCACTGAGGTTGGCCCCATTACCAGATACTTGGCTTGACCACTATGTGTCATTCTTCACCCCGTGACTGTGTGATATGGTTCAAATCCTCACTTAACTAACTGACATGCCAAACTACCAAGGAAGATTTTATAATCCAATTTGTTTCTCATCATTTGGGCAGCTGTTTTAACCAAACTCTGCTAATTTGTTTCAGAGCATACATAAAATCCAACATTTCTCCACTACACAGGCTGGAAAATTACTAGTATTTTGCCAGCATAAAAAATTAGTTTACTCTCATAAAATCTTGTAACATAAAATTAAGATAACTACAAGACAAAATTTAAGATTTAAACTGTTGGATTTATTAATCTTGCACTAAACATTATACAAACAACATACAAGAGTTACTTTGTTTGAACTACCCCCTTTGAATTAATGCTATGTCCTTCATAGTAAAAAGAAGATTGATATAAAGTATGTCTTTATTATTTGCATATACTCCAAATCACAGATTTTGCAGTCTTTCTGGCTCCAAGACAGCCTATATCCAGCAATGCCCTTGGTAATTTGAGGTCTGCAATGTCCATGCAACACAAGCCTCTTTTATTTCCTTTCCATGCCATCAAAGGACATGAATGTTATCACTCCACATGGCTTTCTGACTGAATGCTTGGTGCTTGCTTACAAAACTAACTGAATCATATATTTGCAACATGTTGCTGAAACCAATATAATATTATAAAATATAGTATTATAACATTATAATACTATAAAAATAAGAGGGGAAAGCTAAAACATTGTATAAAATTGGCAGAGGAATCTGGTTAGGAATCAACAATGACAAACATGAAATAGGCAACTGAAATATGCTTCAGAAACTTCACACCCCTTCATGACACAGAATAAGACTGATTCTAGGAACTACTATTGAGTAAAATGGCATTTACCCCATTTTCTTTTTATCAGGCCTCAGGCCAGCAGAGAAATCTTTACGTAGCTAGATATTATGTCTGAAGTCCAACTCTATCATTCCTAAGTACTGAAGAGAGACAGTAGCATATACAAACATAAGCTATTCTTTTATGTATATGTGGGAGGAAGGTGGTGTTTAGAAGAAGGGGAATTTGGACTGGGAAATGAATCAACCACATAAAGCCTAAGCAACAACATTCAGTCACCACAACTGGTGTACCTCACTGGCAAAATGATAAAAAGTTGGATGAACATTAAAATAAAGTAACCACACAAAAAGACTATAATTTTTTTTTTTAAAAAAAGGCTATTATTTTTGAAGCAGCAACCACAGGGCCTACATGAGTCTGCACAGGTCCTCTTGTGTATATACTAGAGCTATTAGTTTAGTATTCTTATGCAACTCCTGATTTTGAGAATCAGTGGGTCTCAGGCACTTGTGCCTGCTCTTGGGACTCTTTTCCTCCTTTTGGGTTGATATTTCCAACTTTGATATAGTTTTTGCTTCATCTTCTCATATTTTATTTTTGTCATGTATGGTTGTTCTCCCTTAAAAGCCTGTTTTTTTTTTCCAATGAGAGACAGAAAGGGGGTAGATCCAGAGAAAAGAGAAGGTGGAGAGGAACTTGGGGGACAAATGGGAGGGAAATCTATAATCAATATAAAGTGTATAAAAAATAATTTATTTTCAACAAAAGGAATTGCAAATCATTTAAAACATTGAGGCCTGAAAATGTTGAATATTGGTAGGTGCACAGCAGCTTGTTTCAAGGTCAAGACACCTAAATAAAATGAAAAATTATTCCTTTGCACAATAAACATGTATGCTTACAGGACTTGTCTCAAAAGAGCAAAGGAAAGATCTTAAAAAGGAACTATAGTGAGCCAAGAGAATCAGGACCAGGACTCGATGGCAAGATAGCAGGTACCTGATGCGCGGAGGACAGAACCAACTGGAGTCAGTGACCATGTGCATATGGGAAACCAAGACAAAACCACAGAAAAGTTCACCTTCAATTCTAGAACAGTGGCTAAAGAAAACAAGGAGGTGATCTTTGCCAAAATGTGTCGAATTGTCTATTTTACGGGAAAACTGGGGATGTTTTATATATTTTGAGTTTGGAGTTTGGGTGGGATGACTGGGCGGGAGTGTGAAGGTCAGGAATAGGGCATGAAGGTACTGAGCAGAACAGCAAGAGAAAGGGATGTAAATACAACAAAGAGAAGACCACTGAAGCTGACTAGGTTGCCTCTGAAGAAGATGAGCTGAGGAGAGATTCAAGAGCTCCCAAGAGTATGTTTGGAACTCACGATAGAGAATTTACTGAGCAAGACCTGGGTTGCAACGCCACCATCCCAAAAGAGAGAACAAAATAGGTAGTCATCTCTTGCACAAAATTACGAGTGGTTGCAGTCTTATAGACTTTATAAGATGCATTGAAGGGGGAAAGGCGATTGAACTGAATTCAGTTACCTACTATAACGCGAAGATGGTATCATCTTTTGGGAAGAAAAGGCTAAAATAACAAGCCTATGGAGCGAAAGACCTGCGCTAGATAGCAGGACCCGTGAGCTGACCTAAGAAATAAACTGAGATTATGAGCACACTTGTCCACCTAGTTTCTGATTTCTTCAGCCTTCAACAGGATGAGTAGTGTGAGCCTTGGGAGTACCAGAAAAGGCTAAGGCTCAGAACGACACAGAGTAATTAGTGCAGTCCTCTTTAATCATGCACATGGCTCAAAGCACATTGACTCCTGAAAGCAATGACCTATCTTCCTAGGCCCTCCCATCATACTACCCGAAAAAAAAAGATCTATGATGTGTTTTCCATGAGCAAGGCCCAGTGGAGTCCTCCTGGTACATCACACAACTCTTCAATCTGATGGTAAGTTTTTATTAATAATGGCACTCTCATGATGAAAGAAAAAAAAATAAAGGCAGTATTTTTCCAGTATTAAAACATAGTTCCTATACACACTGGGCCTGCTACACAAGTAACTATAAGATCATATAAAATATTCAAATTTGATAAAGAAAATGGCCAGAAAGATCACATATATGCCATATAAAATATACATGGACATATATTATCCATTCCTTTCATTTTTAATGACCATAAAATGCTGCTCTTAAATTTATTACCCACTTAATATAAATGTACACATATACATGTATATGTGTGTAAGATAAAATATATATGCCTGTCCATTTATGTGAAAGTGTTTTAAGTATAGCCATATTAACAACCCTTTAAAAATGACAAAATTCATGAACTCATTTCTGAGAGAACATGCATGCCAAGTTTCACCTCTGAGAAATACTTCAAAATTCATTTTCAGAAAGAAGCTGACATGGCCTTAATTCTATTTGCCTTAGCTGGCGCCAGTCAAGACTTAGTAGAAAGCTTAGGAGACAAGAAGAGAAGCTAAAACTATCACTGTACAATACAACAAGTTATAAATCCAGCATTTCTGTGCAACTTTGGACTCATTTCAATTCATCTGAAAATTAAAGACCTTGTCTTTGGACTTGGCCATTTATTTATAAGTATTGAACTATGAAAATTTCAAAACACTGCCAATGTACAAGTCTTGGCCCCTCATCTTAACATGTAAAAATTCTATTTTTTCCTCTTTTCTAAACTTTTCAAAGAATGTTCTTCGTCAAAGATAGCCTCAGATTACATAGTTTTCTAGCAAAAAAAAATGAAAGAAAGATCCCTCTTGTTAATAAACAGATGCATATAGCCAAAAAGATAAAATGTATTTTTAAAAATACATGTTAAGATTGTGTTTTAAAATATAAAGCAGTTCTCAGAAGGTGTGGTAAGGCTGGTACTTACACTTGGCAGGTCAATGACAAACACACGTGGAAATATGGGTATTTTGGCAAAAAATTATCTTTTCCTTTGGTACAGTAATTCTACTTGGTGCAGTAATTTAAAGTATGTGATGTTATATTCCTAAGTTAATCATGAAAATACTGTCTTATAAAATTATTGTCTTATAAAATATATAGTTGCTATCTGCAGATAATCCTCGGACAAAAACGTTTGCATCAAATTTTTAAGTTGCCAAGAATATAAAAAGTGTACTCTTATGTGTATACTGTATATTATGGATATTCAACATTTGAGAGATATGATACTTCCCTGCCACAACTATCAAACCCTGAAGACTGAACAGTAGGCATGCCAAATCTTCCATCAAAAATCAAATTCCTACCACCAAGGCCAACTACTATCAATACCCTTCTAAGTGACAGTTTTTGTTATTTTTGTCTAAATTATCCTGTTGACAGAAGAGAGAGAGAGAATGAATATAAAGTTGGGTGGACCCGGAGGTTGGGGGGATCTGTGCGGACTTGGAGAAAGGGAAAGAATATGATCAAAATATGTTGTACTAAAAACAGAAAAAAAAAACGACTTTAAACTAATAAAAGAAGAAATAAAAATAGTGTTACTATATTATTAAGTTGTTTATTACATACTTTCTATCTTGGTATTTTATCGAGAAACCTTGACAAAAGGAAACAATTTACCCAAAGTACAGAAAACTCTTGAGTGCATAAACATAACGTAATGTTAGGGTTCCCTGCCCTGTGGGAAGTCCAAGGAACCCCCACCTCCGTCCAGGTTTAGTAAGGTGAGCATCCAAACTGCCTAGGCTCCCCCAAAGCCAGTACATGCAGTAGGATCAAAAACCCATTGCCATTGTTCTTGAGTTCTCAGTAGTCCTCATTGTCCACTATGTTCAGGGAGTCCGGTTTTATCCCAGGCTTTTTCAGACCCAGGCCAGCTGGCCTTGGTGAGCTCCAGCAGAAGAGAAACTCTGCAACTCTGTGTGGGACCCAGTCAACTCTGGCATAGATCAATAACCCCTTCCAGCTCACCTTTACCACCACAAGAATGAAGCTTAACTATAAAATCTAAATCCCTGCTTCATGGGCTTTAAAAACAAAACATCAAAAGAAACTAATTCAACTTTGTAAATAAAACGTACCAATTTGAAAAAAAAAAGTAACGTTAGGACATGGTTAAAAAATAAGATCCTAGCTTCTTATATACAAACTGTTTTCACATTATCTATGAAAGGACTAGGCTTGTATATATTATCTTTAGTATATATTTTACCCAATGCTCAGATGTATATAGAGAAAATATTTGGAAAGATTTTTTAAATTATGGACTATCATTCATCTTTAAGCTAATAGTTTTAAAACTTGTTTCAGAAAAATATGTTAATAATCCCAATGCTGTCTATCATAAATAAGGATCAAAACTGATGTGATCTAAACATTTGGCTTAGAATTTTTCAATCCTATGGTATCCCACTAGGCCCTGCATCTGTAAAAGACCTTAATCCTCCTGGGAAGATTGTCCAGATTTTAGGAAACCATTTTCAGGTCTCCAAATGCCATGACTGGAGGACGCTGACAGAGCTAGTGGAAACAGTATATATACATGAAAATTTTAAAATGAGTTTTACAAAAATTATAATTTTGTTTTTTGTTTGTTTTGTTTTTTGTTTTCTTTTTTGAGAAAGGGTTTCTTTGTAGCTTTGGAGCCTGTCCTGGAATTTGTTCTGTAGAATAGGTTGTGAGTTCGAACTCAGAGATCGGCCTGCCTCTGCATCCCGAGTGCTGGGATTAAAAGCATGTGCCACCACCACCGGGGTGAAAATCAGTTTTTTGAAGTTGTGGTTAATATATGATATTAAAAGGAATATTTGAAGAATTTAAACAAAAGTATATTACATACATTGTTTAAAATTGCACAATGAAACCCATTATTGTATATACTTATTGCATAATAATAAAATTAACAAGTCATCCAAAAATTAAATACTAAATGATAAGTTTATAATTTACTATATTTTATATATCCAAAGACACTGACTTCATTTACAGTAGTCATGATGTCCTTGAATAAAAATATTCAGAAGAATTTAAAATTTATTCAGAAATGCTCGAGTAATTACTACCTCTAAACCTTCTCACTACCTACCCATTTCATAGACCATTGCAGACATGTCTCATGAAAATGCATTTATCTTTTAAACCTCTCATTGATGATTCCTGCAGAATTATTTAGCATATTTAAATGAAAGGTTTTCTTTTAAAAATATACATCATCTCAGTCCTCAACATTATCATCACAAAGGGTCATTTATTAAAACTATAATATGCCACCCACTCAGTGAAAATAAATAAATACAGTAAAATCAACTATGCCTCCCCAGCCCCTCAACGAACTGGATTAAAAATTATGTGTCTCACCTGAGGTATCTATACGAATGTGGAAAGTATCTGGTTCAGTCAAAAAAAGACCTTCCCCTCATCACCCTCAAGCATATAGCCTCTTAGACAGGGCACAGAAGTGCCCAGGGACCAAAGTAAAATAAAGATCTGACTAGGCAAGGGAGGAAAGAATTTAAACATAGCTAAAGCTCATGTTAGCACATGTTGGTGCCAAGTGTACTCTGCATGCTAAAAGAGTCAGAAGTGTGAATGAACTGAGGCAGAATGTCCTAGAATCGAAATGGAAATCTTCTAGACTTCTCCCGGAGAACAGAAACCAATGTGGGGCCACGGCCACAGGCACAGCACAGCCTATGGTGGTGCAGCAGCTGCAGAGTTGAGATTTTTCTGCTGTGTTTCTAATAAATGTCAAACAAAGCCTTAAGTCAGCACAAAAGACGTTTTGAAAATATTTCCAAGAACAAAGTCAGATATCAAAGAGTCAAAGAATATCTATAATACAAGGAAAGAAATTGTGGAGAAAGAAAACAGGTTTGTGAACAGCAACAACAAAAAAGGTAATACTTCTTGCTCGTTACTAACCCAGGTCAAGCCCTAAACAAACATTCCTTCCTCTCAGTTATTCTTGAGTCACATGGCCACTGGCAGGAACTGTTATCACTGCATTTTCTGCAGAACGGTTCAGAAACTTGAAACCACCCCTGCTTTCCCTGTGTGAATGCAGTCTTTAACAACCATGAAGTGTTTGCCTTTCAAACTGAATGCATCTGATGGTCTTGGTGGTGTGATCCATCACCCAGTGTTTAGCAGAAAGAAAAGGGGGTAAGAGGGGTGGAAAGGTGACCAAACAAAGGGACACAGTGATGGAAGAAGTTGCCATGTGACGGTGACACAGGACATGGTAGTAAGGCTGCCTCTCGTGCTTTGGCCTCTTGGTCTTGCAGCTCAGTCACCCAAACCATAGGACATTCACAAGGCTATATTGCTGACAGTGGTGACAATTGAAAATGTGACCTGGTGGGTCCTTTCTGCATTACCGACCCCCACAAAGCATCCTGCCAATCATTCCAAGGATACAAGGTGAATAGTATAAAGTTAATTATCTGGAAATATGCTGTACACATTCTATCTACATTAAAAAGAAGAAAAACATTTTCTAGACTCAATCACAGAGTGCAGGGTGTGCCATGACAATAAATCTTTAGTATTTGAAGGGTTACTTAAAAGTTGGAATGCCTATTTTAGGTAAGTTTTATAATTGCTTAGTATCCTCGTTAATTATACCTACTATTGGGGTCATCTCAGCAAATCGTAACTCAGGTCCTATGAGTCAACACAGCAGAGGCCGTCTTCCTGAAAGTTCCACATTTTGCCGTTACATGTTCTCTAGTACACACTTTGCTGGTACATGCTCTCTGGTACACGCTCTGGCTCTGCTGTCGTTACATCATCTTCAATCTTCCACAGCAAAAATGGAAAGAGAATTCTGCCTTTTGTCACTAAACTGATGAGTAAAGGAACTTTGTTTGGGGGTGAATTGCTTCTCACATTAGCCTGCCTCCTCTTGTACAGAGTTACCGAGAGATAGTTCTGAAGTCTTTACAGGTGATCACTGCTCCTTAGCATACAAAGAAATAGGTTTTCCCTAGAAGGAACTTGAAAAGTAAACTACTCAGTTTTATAACTTAGACTACATTAAGTATATGTGTTTTATAACAGACGCTAGCTAAAAATGCAAATTATTTCTGCAAAGTTCTAATCCTGTTATTAATCCATTGAGATTTGACCCTTTACTCTTCATCTTTCCCCTGGCTGTACTCCTACATTTTCACTGCATGTTTTTAAGAAAGAGAAACAGTAGTAAAGCTACCCTTAGATTCTAGTTTCAGAGTCTCGAGAAATGACCCATAGGGGTGGATAGGAGCAGTTTCCTAACTAAGAGTCAGATGGCCCATTTCTCTCAGGAAATGTAGAGCTCCCAGGATGCTTTGCACACAGCGCTTTGAGCCATAGCTACTTAGCCTCTACCTCAACAAGCATCTGTCTGAAGTGGAATTTTTGACAAGTCACACAAATTCAGGGTAGGTCAAAGAAGTCTTGGAAATCTGAAGTGCCCTTCCCAGCATGAGTCTGGGAGAACATTCATTTAACACAAAAAGCTAGCTGAAACATCTGCTCAAAGGGATAAAGATGAAAAGTCAAATCCACTGGCATGCTTCAGCCACAGATACATGCACCAGCCACAGATCTCTCTTGATAAGAGTTTGGAAAGGGTTAATGGATCTCTTTTTCAGATCTTGGGAAGCAGCTGGTGCCCATGTTTTTCTTAGATGGCCGTGTTCCTTGCTGTTGGTGTTTGCTTCTTGCTTTCATTACAATTAGAGTGGCTTTGATACCTTTTCAAATCTTGAGTCACCTTATCAGCAGAGCTTGTGGTTTGTACAACTCTTATTAGCAAAACCATCAAGTATCTTACTAGGAAAAGCACATATTTTCCTCATTTCCTCCTAGGCTGTGGATCAGGAGACACTTACAACAGAGCCACGGCAATTATTTCCAGATTCTAGGCTAACCGTTTGAGACACACTTGGGAGTCTTATGTAGGCTACAGCCTGAGTCTGAACTCAAGCCTCAGCACCGAGATGTCAGCTATCACTCTCTGATCTCCTTTGCTTTTTTCTTTTTTAAAATATGTCAAATTTCCCTTTATGGAAGTACCAAAATAGAGGTCTCAAGTTCTTTTGTTGTCTTTTTCATCTAGTAGCTCACTCTAAACCAACCGGAGAACATCTAGCAATACACAAAGTTCAACAGCGTCTCTGAACCTTGTTCCAGGTTATGACTACAATGACAACTGACTAACAAACACATGTAAAAATCTTAACAAGTGGACTCTGAAATTACATATGTGAGGATGATTTATGTGCACCATCCCGTGCATAACAATTGTTGATTCTTTTTCAGTCTTGCGTGCTGAGAGCGTCCCATATTGTCTTTACTTTGATAACCTTCAACAGATACTCCATTAACCACAAGTAAAATCTACTAGGGAGCATGCGGACCATGAAATGAGATTCACATCCCTCTGATGAATAATCATTCTCTTGGGTATCACCAGCATTCAGACCATAAACACAACAAATGGGAAGTCAGCATTTTCCAGTCATTTTCTGCTCATATAGAAGTCTACCGAGTTTGACAGTTAGCAGAACTCAGCAATGGTGTAATTTTGAAGTAATACTAGACCGAACAGTCTATAAACACTGTAATAAAAGTAGCAAATTCTTTACAGTGATTAATAAATCATGTAACAGCTACTGAAAAACCTACCAAAGAAATATATGGAAAGGGAAAGGCAATTGAACAAGATTGTAGAGAGGCACATGGTTTTGACAAAAGACAACATACATCACGTTCTCCCAGGGCCATAGAACTATCTTCAACTACCTGATATCCATTGTCTACCTTTAATTCAACTGCCAGTACCTGCAAGATTCTACATAGGGTATGCTATACGCCAGGTTGTTAGGGGAAGATGTTAAAATTCTGTAATAATTTCACAAAATAAATTCAAATAAGAAAACCTCAGTCTAACCTCTACATGTTGAGAGAAGAACCTAGACTTCCCGAGACCATCCAAAGGGTCCAGGCTGAGGACTGTTATTCCAAAACCAGAACCTCTCCTCTAATTCCAGATTCCAACTGCAAGCAAAAACTTTAGTTCAAATTAAGTTTAGAAACCTTGAGGACAGTAGAAATTGCTAACTGAATAGGTCAACATCTTTTTTCTGCCTGTGTGAACATCTTTGAAAACCCTATTTGCAGGGCCATAATCGGACAGCCAAATAGCCATAAATCATAACATTCATCTCAGAAATAAAATGGTGCTTTCACATAAATGTCAATAAGCTTAACTTCTCACAGCATAAGCATCCGAAATGAAAGACTGAATTTTAAGATGCTTTAGCTTTTTTGTAGTACTGCCATCTAAACCAAAATAGTTTTTATGCTCATTTTTTTCATGGTGATAAAATAAAAAAACTTTTATTTAACATAATAAATATTCTGCCCCTCGTAAGAAAGGTGAAAACAATACAGGACCCCAAAGTTATTTTTTGGTCAAAGGGAATTATGTTACATCCTTTTAGAGAGAGAAAAATTTGGGGCTAATAATTTGTTTTGATTTTGTTATTGTTAGAAGAAACAAGTGCTGAACATTTTGAAAAAGTTTGAATGCACATACAAGCTGTTTCTGAAACTAAAGCATTAAAATGAACTAAAATTGTGGCTTTTTAGGTTTAGCTACCTTTGTTTCTGCCCGGACGTCTATTTCCAGTAGCAGATGAACACACTAATCTCCTGAATATGGAAAATGCCAGCATTAAAGCCAAATAAAATTGAGTTTAAGATAATTATACTAGATTTCATCAAAGCATCTTGGCACTCAGCAAAATTCAATCCCGGCTAGCTGCTGAGATTTCATCAGGCTGTTGAACAAGCAGAGAAATAAACAACAGGGGAGAGAGGACAAGAACAACGTGATAACTGTCAAACAAAATGCTGAGCACAACATGGCACAGTTCCCTAAATGCAACGCTGGGGCCACTCATTCTTTCTCACACATAATCTCGTCGAAGCACAAACGTGCAAGGACAATAAATTATGATACACTTCAAATGTTCACGTCCTCTGTATGGATTCCTTACAGTACACTGACTCTGGAACTGTTTATTAATAAATACCGAAGTTGCGTAAGATAGCAACACTGTGTGAATAAAAAGAATCTTCTTTAAATGGCAGTGCTTGAGAGGTCACTACCCTTGTTTGAACTCCTTCAAGCAAATTCTTAATAAATGTAAGTGATTCTAGAAGGAATGGTTCGAATTAGGGTACTACCATTGTTCTAGTTTTCGAACGAGATATGGGCACATGCCATCCACCTGGTGGAAAGATTTCTCGCAGCGGCTTTTGGAATACACAGCTCTTATGTTTCTGATAATGCAGAGGCGAAATTATAACAGCAACACAGAACGCCCCGCTTCAAACGGGGCTACAGAAGCTGGCCAAATAGCTCTTAATTCAAAGCACATTTGATGACTGTATTAAGTCAATCTGTGCACATGGAGTCGACAATTATACCAAACGGAGGAAGAGCCGAAATGCAGCAGACGCTTGACATTTGAGATAGAAATTACTTTAAATTACTCAAGATAGCAATACCTCGCTCAACATGTAAAATCCATGTATAGATGCAAGACAGATGCATGCAGCTCCCTTATATAGAATGTGACATCAGCTGAAAAGAAGAGAAGGGGGAAGGGAATAGGAACCTTTATGAGCTACAGCTGACCTAAGTTGGTATTAAATTGCTTTTACCATTTATTGCATAAGATGTATATTTCAAGGAAGATATAGAAGGAGTTGATATTGGGAGAAATAGATCCTTCAGACCAACCAGTCTGTTGTCTGTTTCCTAAGGCCACAATGATAAAGATATAGATTTTTAATTCAAGTATCAACTTTTTGCTACTGTCTTAATCTAGATATTCTAATAACTAAATTAAGAGTGTCTCAAAACTGAACAGAAAAAAAAAACCATTAAGACCTGTGAGAAATGTCTCTTAGGAAGACAGGTAAATTTGAAAATAAAATATTCTTAGAGGCAGTGCAAGTTGACTTTGAGCTTTGTCTGAGGCCTGCTGTGTGATTTTTCTGCCCTCCATGTTCATCTTTTCCCATTGTTGTTATAACACCCGCTGACAAAGGAAAAAATAGTCAAGAAAGGAGGGGTTTGTTCTGGTCACAGTCCAGCATATAGTTCACCATGACAAAGAAATCAAAATGTCGGGAGCTCTCAAAGCAGTCGGTCACGTGACAATCAAGAGGCAAGGAGGAATGAGCAGAAGCTTCTACCGGACTCCCTTTCTCCGTTACTATCGTTCAGAATCCCAGACAGGGAATAATGCTAGCCACAGAGAGTGCGGTCTTCCTTACATACAACCAAGATCTTTCCCTACAGATACTTCCAAAGCCTGCCTCTTAGGTTCTGTAACACTGACACCACTAACCATCACTATACTATTCAGCTATATGATTTGTATATTCCAATAAAAGACTGTAAATTCAAAGAGATTGTTTTAATTACTGGTTCACTTTACAAGTGAGTAAGAAACACGTTAGTGAGGCTAGTCCAGGCTAACTTTCACACCACTGTTCTAAGATGAAGACTGTGAAAGTGAAAGTCTTGTCCCTATAGAGGGATGAACACTGGGAGGGGAATCACCTATGGGCATGTCCCAAAGATCACTGCGTACCAAATGATGAGAGGTTTTTAACTGAAGGAGTGTCAGGCTTGGTATCTATGCAAAAAAATCAAGCTTTGTCTTGAACCATTTACTTTTCCAAGTAGCAGCGATGCACCCTAAGGTGTCTCTGGGCTCCTCAGCTGTATAATAGGCAGACTACAAATGAACGTACCTGAAAGCATTGGTCGGAAGTCATGCTCTCTGCCCTGTTATCCCCTGAAACAAAGTCCATGTATGCAGAACCTCCAGAATATAAAAGAGGGAAAGGAAAGACAAAAAGCCTGTGTCCTGTCTATTTGTCTTTGCCCCAGTCCTCAGGGAGAATCCCACACACCATGGTAAACTGCAGAGAACCTAATTTGACCAGCCTTGAATGAATGCAGGTCTCTAGAGATTCTTGTCTTTTTCAAGTCTCCCTCTTTCCTCAAGGTTTAATCAGTACTACATAATGAGCCAAAGGGTAGACTCCCCAATGCTAAAGTGTCTTTGAATATAGACATAGAAGTACTGTGTGTTTACTGAATCTGTTATCAATTGTACATACATTTCTTACATCGTGTTCATTACATGGCATTCAGGGCAATGCACTAATTTTAAACTATATGTCACACCTCTGCTTTAATGTCTTGCTAGGTGGATATCACACATATTCAGGCTTGAGTTCATTAGTGTATCATCTTCCCTGTGATCATCGCCTAGGCATCTTCAAATCTGCCAGGCAACATTCTATCTGTGAGACTCAATTTGATAACCATCTCCTGCTGGTATTCTGATTGCCTCCCCACTTCCTCCCTTATTATATGCCATTCACGCAAACAGCTGCCTTTTCACTCTCTTGAAACACGGATTTGTTCAGACAGATCATCCACATTGATATCTGCTAATCCACACCCGTGTTCCATTTTTCACACTCGCTCTTCAGTTCTGTTCCTTGTCGTTGGTGCAGTCTGCTCAGGACTCCTGGTCTGCAACCAGGAGCCTCTTTGCAACCACCAGCCCATGCTATTCACCCCACCACTTCAGTCCCTTTCAGTAGATAAGGCTTCCTCGAGTTGATGTCCTATTAAGGATGGTCAATGGCTGCCTCTACCGATTCTTAAACTTAGTGTTTTATTCATCGCCTGTCCCTGGCAGCGTGAAGTGAAATCAATCCAGTTTTGGCTACGCTGACACATCAGCTAGCAGGAATATAAAGATAGCCTCCAGCCCAGTTATATAAAGACTTCGAGTACAGATAACAGTAAGGAAAAGGAGTGTCCAATGGAGAAGCAATACTAGATCGGTAGACAGTGAGCTGGGCAATGTAGCTCTGTGATAAAGCACTAGGTAAGCAAGTAAAAGACCCTGGAATTTATGCTAGCATTCCATTTTTTATATTCACATTATAGTAAACAAGAAAAGAATAGTATTATTTAATCTTCATGACAATCCTATGTCACAGGTACATGTTATCCTCATCACATAGATGTTGGCACTGAAGAAACATTGCAAAGTAGCTGGCTTTTAGGTGTTGAACCAAGATTTAACTCATGATATGTCAGTATGAGGATTGTATTAAGTCTTGATATATGAGTATGAGGACTGTATTAAGGGGGACAGCTGTGAGGTTTGTTAAAAGGATGACCAACCCCAGGGGAAAGGGGGTGTAGATTATGTAACAATCATAGTAAACTGGGCACACTGGGAAAGATGCATAAGAATGAGTTAACCTGTAAGACTGTAGCTCAGAAAGAAGTTGGTTCACATCAGAGGAAGCTATGTGATGGGCTAAAAGCAAAACAGTGAGAGCCAAGAGTAGGCTAGCTCATAGGTCTTGCAAAATAACAGAACCTGAATAAAATGTGGCAAAGAACTCACCTGTTTACATCCTTGCTCACTTACTACTAAATCATGCTGTGGCTTGCTAGCCCCATTTTACACAGGACCGAGCTTTGGAAAATTAAGAAACTTGATGTCTTTCAACTAAGAGGTGAACAAGGACAGTGTATAGCAAGTTTAAAACTCTACTACTTCCTGTGCTGCGCTTTCTGCAATACTTATGCCTGCCATGGCTGAAGGCATCAATTAGAAGGTAATGAGGTATCAAAGACATGCGGGTGTGTACTGGGAAGCAGGAGGCGCACAGCTGAGGAGCCCTGAGCAGAGTGGGCTGTTAAAGGAGAAGAGAAAGGGAAGACCAAATAAGATCGACATTTCCTCCTGCCCCATGGCACAAACGTAGCAAATTAGTTACTCCACCCTTTCCTCCTGAACCCGGCATTTCACTTGGGACTCCTTCAAAACCCTCAGTCCAGTTACTAACGTGTCAGATAAGATCATTTTAGAACATACAGTTGAAATTGGGCCTTGTGGGAACATTTTTATCCTTGACTTAAATAATATTTATACGTTTTAAGAAAATACACTGGAAGGGAAAATACATTAGGAGGTTAATATGACAAAGTTTAAAAAAAAAAAAAAGACTAAGCCATTCAAGAATCTGGGTAAATGGCAGATGCAAGGGTAAGAAACAGATATGGTTCACTTGGGGTAAAGCAAACTGTGCCTAGACTAAAACAGAAAGAGGGGAGAGAGAGGAGCAGGAAAACATTGCACAAATAACCAGGGAACGGCCTGGCTTAGGAAGTTGGCAAACAGAGATAGCGGGGACATAGTAGACTAGAGGCCAAGACAAAAATCCTACACTCATCAGAAAAGCAAGCAAACAGAAAAATCCGTAAACATCAGGACTCTGAAGTATTTGCTGGTAATTCGTCCCTTAAAATCTGCCTCTGCTCAACACTGGGCCCCAAATCCAGGATGGACAGTTTATCTTCTAGCTGACACCTTCCCAACACAACATTCAGCCACTTAGCTTTCAGCGGCTTTCTGCTAAATGTGCCCGCACTCTCAAACGTCTCCCGGACTTTCCACTCCGGACAAAAGAAAGTCCAAAATCGCCCTTGCCACAGCCACGGTTTCCAGTCAGCAGCTTATACTTTCCGCCATGTAGGGTTTGACCTTCTAACACTGAGCTTCTGGCATCTTCATTTGGAAAAAAAAAAATGTCTGACACAATATCAGAGAATCGCAAAAGATGCTGTCCAGTTCATTTTGTATTGGCCATGGTGTATAGAACTTATTTTTAATAATAGGGGTTTGTATACCCAGTGAGGCTTCCTTGGACAAAATTAGTTTTTCACTTACAAGTGGCTATCAGCTGGAGTTAGTTTCTGGGTTAGGGGTGGGGACATCTGTTCACTTTTCAGATCTAGCACCCCATTTGCTGGAAACCCGTGCAATCCCTCTGGACGCTGCCACAGTCCCAGAGTTCATACCTATATCCATCCTCCTGTGTTTAGGGCACTTTGTTTCCTTGATGAGTTACTTCCCCTCTGACTCTTAGAATCATTCTGCCTCCTGTACCACAAAATTCTCAGGGGAGGGATCAGATAGAGCCATCCCGTTTAGGACTGAGTGTTCCAAGGTCTCTCACTCCCTGCTCATGATCTAGCTGTGTGTGTCTGTATTTGTTCTCATGGGCTGCAGAAGGAAGTGTCTCTGATGGTGGCTGAACCATGTGCTGCTCTCAGTGCAGAAAAAGGCCATTAGGAGTCATCCTCAGGCTCGCTTCCCTTGGCAGAACAGTACTACTTGGTTTTTCCCTAGGTCCCTGGCCTAACTAGTCAGGTTCTTAGACATCCAAGCAGTGTCAGGGATGGGTTCCCTCTCTTGGAGTGGACCTGAAATCCAATTCAGTCAGGTCATTGTTGTGAATAAAAGGATTCGTAGCTGGGTTAAAGTTTATACTTCTCCCTTGGCAGCAATCAGACTATACTTTCCAGTACCACGGATACTAGTCAACTGTGATGAAGATTCCAGATAGGTAACAAGTTGACTTCTCTGTGTTCGGTGAGTTGTGCAGGTCTTGTCTTCAGTGATAGGACCTTACTGCAAGTTTGTGGAGAGCAGCCAGTTACCTTGGCAATAGCCTGGGGTTTTGCAGGGTTCCCATGGATTCCCTTTTGGCCACAACTTGATTAGATGTAATCCATTCCTATTACTAGAAGCTTTATTTGGTGGTAAATGCGTCCCTCATAATTTGATGATTTCATTTAGATCAACTTCAAATGTGTATATTATTTTAGAAAGTTTCTGCTGATATATATATATATATATATACATATATATATATATATATATACACACTCAAAGTAAATAAACAAATCTTAATACAAGACTTTATGCATTCTTGTTCTTTAGAAGCTTTTCCTTGACTCCTAATAGCTAATAACATCTCCCCGCCACACACACACAAAAGTATCTATCAGAGCCTACACTAACAGTCAGTTGACATTCATGATCTGGCTTTTTTTGCCATTGTGTGATGTACATTTCTCTCTGCACTGACTTGATTATCAGTTTGACTTCTAAAGCTCCCTTTGCTCCATCTGTTCCTTTCTTCAGAACATGGAGGACTGAATAGCTAGAGCTATAGGAGAAGCATGGACTTCTTAAAACAGCAGCTCTCGCGCATCAGCTAAGTTCAACAGAGAAACAGGAAGGTCTCCACAACACATTTTAATAAAGTGAGTTCATCTCAGGAAACATTTACTCAATTTCCACTTGGTTTTCTCATAACTAATAATTTTGATACAGATTAAAATCATCCAAAAACAGCCTTGGAAAAGAACCAAAAATCACAAAGGCCCCTTAAAATATTAGTGTAGGGAGGTCCCTTGGAAGATCTTCCCTACCATCTAGTAACTATTTCCTGACAGATTCCAAGGGTAGCTGCCCAAACCCAGGAAAATAGAGCTATACCATATATAGATATTTAAGATGCCAAACCTCCCCTCCACATCCAATATTCATTAAAAACATTTTGGATGACACCAGAAAAACAAAGCTGATGATAAAGTAACTCCCAGATTTCTGTGTCCCACGACTTTGTGTAGGGGAGTCAGATCAGCATCACAGTTTCCACTTTCATGGTGGGGTAAGGATGAAGCTGCCTTCTGGGTACTTAGATGTGAACTAGACAGTCTTCAGTACACCATCTACCACAGGATCCCTGCTCTGAATGGGCATCCCATCTGAGAAGTCTATTTCATCTGACTGTAACCTTCTGAGCTTTCCTCTCTCTATGTAACTAGACTATGTTGTGAGAATTATCAATTTCCCCAACTCTAGTCTGTCATTGAAGTCCTTCTCCCCCAACAAAATTCAGATTGTGAGCAGATACGTATGTGTATGCAGCAGTACATTTTTTTATTTATAAATAAATGTACACCATAACTTTTCTTTGAAAAGCCACTAATATTATAGTTTATAACCCTTATTATAAACTCTGGTGGAAGTCAAAATTTTACTCAACTATTTTTATGAATATTTGGACACATTTCTTTTCCATCCATCCGGAGCTCTTTCTTGTTCTGCCTCCAGTTTCTTGGTCCTCGTGTTCTTACATTTTTGGGTTCTGTTTCATCATGCTGCTATGTATCATCTTACACTGTCACTAAATACTATGGACATCTGGCAAGGAAGTATAAGGGTTCTGTGTTAATTCCTAAATGTCCCTTTATTAGGTAAGTTTACATAGGTTTTATTCCTGGTCTCCGAAAGTCCTTAAGTAGAAGAAACAATGCTAGACCTATGGAGATTACGTCTACGTATCACAGAGAGGCTGTTTTTGGGCAGTTAAACCTCTTGCTTTCATAGCTGCAGGTTAATAGAGAAAATGTTTGCCAGGCCTCTTCTCAACAAAATCATCCTGTCACCTTAGCCACTTCTCCATAACGACGACATGAGTCACACTGGGATTATAGTAAAACTGACAACCAAACCTTGTCTTGTTGCCCCTGGTCCTGGACAAAAAGCACAAGTCCAGCCGGAGGCCAGCCCAGTAGCTGGAGAGGTGGCACAGCACACCGACTTAATCCTACTCTTCCTCCACACCATGGGAAGATCACAGGCCTCGGAGGTGGAGAGAAGGGGATTTCTAAGAATCATGGGGGGATTTTTATGTCCTGCCTTGCAGAGGGTACAGCAGTGTTTCCTATAAAAGGACACTCCACCTCTGGCACCATTTGCGTCCCATGAAGACTTGTTGTTATTTTGGATAGTCGTAAAATGGTTTACGTCTCCCACATTAAGGTCAAACTAGCTGACTACTGAGCAAAATTCATAAAAGAAGGGCACTCTGGAATTTTCCTATTTGCTTTGTTACATGGCAGACATCAGGACTTCGGTGGCATATATAGTTAAGAAATTCTTTTTACAAGTACCCATAAAAGAGACGAGGACATGGTGCCCCGGAGTATAATTGAATCAGTCTGGTAGAGCTTCCAGATGGGAACCTCAGAGGAGGGCACAAAGGTGCAGCTTCTTTCGCTTGTTCATTCATTCACTCTCCCCTCTGGGCAAGGAAGAACGGCATCACGACAGACGCGCAATGAAACTAGGAAAACATTCTTACTTCCCTCCCTTGTTACGTCTATGTGCCTTGCTCTCCTGAGATTTCTGTGCCCATGCCCACGCCCAAAGCTTCTTTTAGTTTAGTACCTATAGACTTTATAATCTCCATCCACAGCAAAGGAACCTGCTGTGCTACTTCAGACGTCCTCGGATTTGACACTCTGCTATGTGAGAGTCAGTGAACCTGAAAATAGCTAGATTGTTTAAGAACAGCAACAAGAAAAGGTGTGCTACCGCTGGACACAGTGGCACAAACCTGTGATCCCTACACTTGGAAGGTAGAATGTCAAAAGATCCTGGTTTCCCTAAGACATTGTCTCAAACACACACACACACACACACGCACGCACGCACGCACACACACCAATGGAGATTCTACTATCACTAACAGCTGGAGTCAATGTTTATCTTCTGTTCATTTTCTAAGAACAAAAACTTTAAAGGATATGATAAGAGAAGGGCCCAGAAAAGGGCATTTCTCAACACACCTTTAAGCCCCCTGAAATAGGAATTTTAGAAATGCTACTGCCAGAAATTTTTGGAAGCAGGTGTCCAGTTGTAAAAACATCAGCTTTATATGATGAGGATAAAATTAAAATTTACAGAGTCGTAGCTCTGGGTAACTATTCAGGCTTACATTCAGGATTTACACCATCTATGTATCCAGAGTCCCTAGGAGCACTGCAACTGAAAATGACCACTAACACAAATCACTGATTGTTCAACGAAATATAACAAAGTATCGAGTAGAACACTGAGAAAGACAAAAGAATCCTCAGAGAAAAACTTCATTAATGACATCTTTTAGACAGTGTGTAAGTCACACAAGAGAAGTGTTTCTCCTTATCCTCTCTTCCAATGATCCTTGAGGCTGGCATGTAGAAAGTAGACCACATCAATTGCAAATACAAACGCAAACAAAATGTAGAGAAATAAAGAACATATGCCTAAAATGTATTTTTCTTGACCCTGTCCTACTGAAAATGTGCTTGTTTCCTGTTCTTGGTTTAACCCATCACAATCGGTGGCCATCTTTAGTTCTATTATCTAATGCTTAGTCCACGTGATGCTGTAAGTTTAGGTACAGAAAACAGATATAAGTCACGTCCTATTACTTGTTGTCCTTTAAAAGTAGATGTTTACAAGACTGAAGTTCTAAGCTGCTAAGTGACGTTTGCTTATGTTTCCTCCCAAGTTAAGAGCCAATTTTGATTGGGTCACAATTAGGTAATCTTAAGATGAATGAATTATTTCCAAATTGTATATAGTATATAGTAGCGGATATAGTGTATAGTAGCAGATTTCATATTTATATTTAACTTGCTTGCATATTCTTAAGGAAAACTGTGCACCGCTCCAAGAATGTTAGCCCTGTAATGAGCTAACAGGAGCTGAGGCAGTCACAGCATCAAACGCAGAAAGCCACTGAGCATCTGTCCGCGCATCACCTAAGAGGCTGATTACTGAAATGTCTTAGAAACAACGATGATGTTAGGCATAGGGCGATCATATGAAGGGCAACGAATGCTAAATGTGGCTTAACACATCAAGGGGAATCATCCAGAAAGTTGGCCCTGAAGGTCTAAACATTAAAGGGACTCTCCTGAAGCCATATACACCCCACAAACTGAACACCACCACCAAAACTAAAGGAGAGGAGGGCCTTCACAGGAGAAGTGTCAAAGCACAGCTAGTGGTCAGTCTTCAGGACATATGAAATGTGACCTCTGGGGTTCACCTCACCAGTTCTTCTGCAGAGGAAGGTATCAAGAAGGAATGGAGGTAGCATGTTGTATTTTCAAGTGTTAGCAAGGAAACGGAATGATACTTCTGTATGTAGGAGCAGGGAAAGCTGAAAGTTGGGTGTATCACTGTGCAAGACAGTCATGGTTTCACCTTTAATCTTCACTGCAGGAACTAGGAGGAGACACAAGAAACTCAGGTTTCCCGGGAATCAAGATCTTGGTCTACTCTTCACTCTACCACTAGTAACATTTTAAGGACTAATCAGAGCCTCGCTGTCACTTACTGGGACTTCCTCCTTCCCCCAGATTTTGTGGGAGAATCAAGAATATTAAAATAGTCATTGAGTCAACTACTACAACAAATGTGTCTTTGATATTCACATGCTCACCTTTACTCAGATTGATTGCAGAATATTTGTTTAACTATGTAAAGATGTGTTGCTGTTTTACCTTGCCTGCCTAACGTACCTGACCGTTCTAATCAAAACCTGTATGGACAATAGTAAGGGAGAAAGTATAGGCAGGACTTCCAGGCAGGGAGAATAAGTAGGGGGAAGAATTTAGACTCCAGGAAAGAAAGAAAATTAGATTCCAGGACCCAGCCAGGCATGGAGGAGGCGGGAAAGTAGGACATACAGAGTGAAAGAAAGGTGTAAAGCCCCATGGCAAAATATAGATAAAGAGAAACATGTTAAGTTAAAAGAGCTGGTGGGACAAGGCTAAGCTAAGGCTGAGCATTTATAATTAATAATAAGTCTCCTTGTCTTTATTTGGGAGATGTTTGGCAGTCCAAAGAAAATTTCAACTATGCAGATTTCTGACCAAACACCACTTTCACAGTTTTCTGAATATCAAATATAAGTTAGCACATCTCAGCCAAAGCCCTTCTTCACTAGCACACTTTACTTTTCTGTCCAGCTCATGTCTGAGCATCAAATGATAGATGCTCAGCCATTCACTTCTTCACAACAGCTATTCTTTCTAAGAAAAGCTTTTCAATTCTTTTAAGCAACAGAACAATAAACAGTACAGAACACTAGTCAACAAACATCCAGTAAAACTTGCTGTAAGAGCTAGAGAGAGACTTAAAACAAGTAAACACACTTGCTATACAAGCCTAAAACACTGAAGTTGTTTGCATAAAGGTAGGAGAAAATTAAGTCCACAAAGTTCCCCTTCATACACCTACTACTACTAACAATAATAATAATAATAATTTTTAAACTTAAAAAAATATGAAAACATATTAAGGAACATTTGCTAATCTTATAAAAGGAGAAAATTATACAAACTTACAGATAACAATATTTCCCACTGTACATGGGTACCCTCCACCACCATACAATTTGATGTTGTTTTCCCATTGATCATTCAAATATATAATAGCCCATTTATCTTTTTCCCTTAAAATACTGCCTAGTAAACAATTTAAACTGGACTCAAAATTCCTTCCACTCAGAGTTTTGGGCTATTACTAAACTAAATTATTCCCAGCAGGATGAAATCTACCACTCAGGAGGTGGGAAGGGGTGGTTGTGTCTGCAACATGACCAGCTTTTACTTTTTAGGGGTCTGTTCTTTCCACGTGTCTTCCAAACACACTGTCAGTTCACTGTCTTGTTACCTCCTGGGGTTTCCTGTGATCCCCCATTTTCCCTCTGTTTCTCATTTACCCTTCTTTTTTGGTAGCTATGCCATAGGTAACACCTACATTTAAAACAAATCCTATTTAGTCTTTGAAGGTTGACAACACAAAGTCCATTTTTGAAGCAGAAGAGCAAAAATCAAGAGAAGACTGAGCACATGCTACCACCAAAATGGGAACAGCTCTATGGTCAGTCTGTGCTCTTGGACCCCGGCTCTTTTTCTTATCTTCTCACCACAAGACCATACCTGTTCTTCTCAGCAATTAATCCTCCTGTTACTGGGGTTTAGAAGAAAACTAAACATTAGAAATTTCCAACATTGGTACCTTCAGTTTATAAATGAGGAAATAAAGGCCAAGAGGGGTTAAGCAACTTTGCCAGAGGTCACAAAAGTTATGAGTTGGCAGGATGTAGACACCCAGATCACAGACCATACCGCTATGGGTACATCTAAAAGTCCAAGAAATCTTACATGTTTAATCAACAAGGAAAGAAAAGAAAACTGACCCAAACGAAAAGTTTGGAAATGAAGAATGGAGACTTTAGTACAAATACATCTACTGAAGTTGCTATGGAACTTCCTTATTTTTTCCCCCCTCACAAAACAAATTGTGTGTGATGGGTAAAGAAAGAAATAGGTGAGGTCATTATACCACGATGCTTTTGTTGTTACTTTTACTTGTATAGTTCTTCATTTTCTCCTACTTAATAGCTTTCAGTGTAACATCTTACGCACTTAGCCATTCCACGATGCTGACCTCTAGCTCGGGCCTTTCCTTAATCAAAAGCAGCTGATTTTAATGCGTCTGAGCTCCAGTGTGAAGGAGGCTAAGACTGCATTTGAGTGCAATCAGGTTAAGATTGGCTCCAACAGGAGAAAAAATCTATACATATGTTGAAAAGATCTGAAAAAAAAATGCCTGTATTCCCAACCTGATTACGACTTACATTTTTGCATGGTTTGTCAAAGCAGATCACTGAAATCAAATCAAGATGGAAAAGGGGATAAAGTGGTTTTCTTCTTCATTCTTCTGTAATCAGTGTGACCCACTGAAGAAGGGGACTTTCCCTTCTCTCACCTGAGGCAAGGCGGGACTCACCACTGGAGGTTATGCCAATTTTTAACAACCAATGCCCAAATTCCAAAATTAGTTTCTTAGTTCTTATATCCTATATTTGTAACTAGAAGTCATTTTATTACAGAACCATTAATGTCTACTAATTTATTTTCTTTAAGTCAAACAAACAAGTTTCAGCATATCTTCGAAACCCTGTTTTATGTAAACCCAAGCGTGTTTACTATTTCACTATATTTAGACAAAAAAAAATTAGTAAACTGAAAATGAAATAGCTACAGGGATTAGAGCAATGCTTAATGGATAAAATATGGTTAAAACCTAAATACAGTTTAAGCTGGAATCTATATCTGATCTGTTAGGAGACGAAAACTAGCATCTCAGGCTGATGTGGTGTTGTGTGTGTGTGTGTGTGTGTGTGTGTGTGTGTGTGTGTGTGTGTGTGTGTGTGGTGTGTGATTTAAATAATCAGTAGAATCAGGTATATTCCATGACGGTGGCAACTGTCAGTAGCAAGAAGAACAGAAATGCGATAAATATTATGACTAACAACCTATCTACTCTCTAGAAAACTCTCAGTCAGGACAAAATGAAAGGCTAGAAAGGCCTAGAGGAGTGTGTGGGCTCTTCCAACACATAAGCATGTTTGTTACAAGAATATTTTCAGTCTAATTTTTGCTATTAATGTAAGCCACAAATGCGGGACCATGATGCTTAAAAAGGGAACGGGGGGGGGGGCAGGAATGGACCAGTTATATAAACAATATACAACAAAGGACGTCTTTCTTTTCGATACCTGAATACATCGGGTTTGCTTTTAGGCAAAAGGTTGCAGGTTAAATGCTCTCAGCTATCCAAGAAGTGGCTTATTAGTTTTGTAAGAAAATATTTTCTTATATTTTGACCGAAAAATACCCACTTTAACTGAACAAAACCATCCTTGTTAGTGCAGAGCAGACAAAAAAAAAAAAAACTTTGTTTCAAAGGCCCAATAAGGAAAAGCACGACTAATTCAAGAGGAAAAGCTGCCTCCTCCGCGGGAGCTTCTGAATCTGGATCTAATCGTCCTCAGAGGCTGGCTGGAGTCTTGCAGTCTTCAGAGTGCCGTCAGCCTCCACGGATCGTAGACCTTCTCTACACAGCAGCACAGAGTGGATAGAAACCCATTTTAGCAGCTACATGTCCTCTTTCTGGGCTAGAGTTAGAAGCCAAGAAGCTACACACTAACAGAGGGTGAGGGGAAAGAGGCCAACCGAGGTTTGGGCTATTTTAGGAGGCACTTTTCCAAACACAACTTTCTTTCGGCTTTGGTTTTCTATTTGTACACTTTTGAAAAAAAAAAATCTCTCAGTTTCATCTGTGGCAACATGGCTTTGGCTAGTGATACAATAAAGGTCAACAAGTGATTACTGCTTCAAGAAGCACACTAGCATTGTGAAAATTCCCTCTCAAGAAGCTGGTGAGATGATTCGGTCAGTTATATGCTTGCTGCCCCAGCCTGTAGACCTAAGTTCATACATCCAGCATCCTCAGTCAGATAGGTCAATACTCCAGCCCTGGGAAGGGTGCACAGAGACAGAGGGCCCTAAGGCCTTGCTGGCCAGGCAGCCTAACCAAAATAGTGAGTTTGAGGTCATTAAGGGACCATGTCTTAAAAAGGTTGGAAGTAATAAAGGGAGATGGCAAATGTTGCTGTCTAGCCTGCACACACAGACACACACATGTGCACATAAACACATAGGTACACAACACCCACATACACACAAGAACTGCATTTTGACCTCCTGATTCTGTGTTGTCCAACACCTTCCTAAGGACTCCTAATTTCTAAATGAGCCTAATCCGGCTATTATAGAATAATGACTACAAATCAGCATAATTATCACAAAGAGTTAAACACACACAAACCAGTAGCTGTTTTCTACAAATTAGTATCCAAACAAAGAGAAGGGGCTGATTGTGGTAACAGTGAGACAGGGTTCTTTCCTCCCAGTGTTTGGGTAAGTTTATTTTAAGCTGTCATCTGCAACTAGTAATGATGCAGATGATTTTACAGATTCCATAGACCTCTCTACGCTAAACGCTTCTCAACGGAAGCTGGCCCCTTCCTTCTGCAAAGACCCGATTTCATAAGCACCCACTTTTACGGTACAGTTGAAAAAAGACACACACACACACACACACACACACAACCTCACACTTTCAGAAGTCTCATTGGAGAAAGCACGTTCATATTCTTTCAAGTTTTTTTTTTAAAGAATATTATGAAAGCAAATGAAATGTCCACTCTACATAGAGCACAGCTTAAGCATTTGTCTCTGAAATAGAATCTGATCTCCTCTCCATTGTCGGTATCAGGATTCCATCACGGATAGATAAATAGCATTTATGGCAAAGAGGGGGAGAGGGAAGGGAAAACTTGAGAAAGCACACAGCACATGAGAGCGCTTAGTTAGACCCACCTCCTGGACAGTGCCTCATGGCCATCTTGCATCGCCTGGATTCAGCAATGGTTGGACATGGTATTGTGTCTTTTGCTGGCTTCTTAACAATCTGTCGTGTTCTGGTTTCCAGACCCCATTTAAATCCACACGTGCGGTTGTTTCTGCTACATGTTCCCCACTCACTCCAATGACCAACTTCACATCCTTCTGATGAAGATTTTAAAAACACAAACATAGACAGCAGTTGGGTATCCACTGTTAAATGTGATATAAAACTTATACAACACTTGTTTATCTATGACCTCTAGCATAAGTCTCAAAACCCAGCTTATGTAGCCTAGAGGAGCTGAACTCATCTGTCTAGAACTACAGTTGCTTAAGTCAGAGAGTACTGACAGCTAAGACAAACAAATGCCACATAAGGAATGAAGGAGCCGTTGCTTTCCATCTGTCACGTTTCTGAAGGGATACTGCTGGCCAGTCAGAAATGCAAAGCTCTGTCATCTCTAAAAGATGGTCTCGAAACAGGCAAAACCCAAAGAGAAGGTGCTGTTTTCATGCCACGGTGGAAGTCACCATCTACCAGGCTAATTTCATATTCCCTACCACATACCCAAATCTGTAACTGTGTTTGCTTTATTTCACAAGTACTGGGGGTCCGAAAGGAGTTCAGTATGTGAGTGTTAGCGTGAGTGTGTGTGTTTTTTCTGATTCTATCTACTATCCTATCTACTCTTGTATTTCTTACCCTCTGTATCCATGACGTATAATACACGCTTGAAAATTAACAGACAACTGCGGCAAAAAATGATATCTATTTTTTGTAGTCATGAAAAACTTTTGATGCCCATTTTGTAAGATGACTGAGCAGTGGTGGAGGCAGGAAGAAGACAGTACCGCTGCGCAGCGTTAAACCTCCTATCAGCTTTACACTGAAAAGCTCCTCACATGATACATGAGGACCCCAGCCTGGAGTCCACACAGGGCACACTGTGTTTTCAATCTCAGTAGGCATCGGAGCCAAGTCCAGGATCTTTTCAACCCCATTTAAAACTGTTATATAGGGTCATATATGCACAGGATTCTATCATGGAATATTCTGTACATTTCCATTTACAATTTGTAATAGGTGTGATTCTTGCTTCAAAAGCTAAAACCGCGTTCATATGTTTTTAGCAGCTTTTTCATTTTTTCAATTGGGTGATAAATTCATGTACTAACTCACACATTAATACTATTGCAAATTAACACATTTCTTTCCAAAACTTATGTCTAAGTTTTCAAATATATATAACTTCAAAATGGTTCAACAATATTTCTAAAGAAGTAATTGTCAGGTGCCATTTTGAAATCACTCCATTTAAGGGAATGGGAGTATAACTGATGAGTCTTAGCTCCACTGGATGTCAAATCAGATGTATAGTGCATCTAGTAAAATTTGAGGGAGATGAGCATGAAATTACAGCTAAGATCAAATCTATAGATTTGTAAGTGTAGCCACTTTACCTGCTAAATCAATAGTACACCCATGGGGAAAAAAAACCCACAGTATTTTATAAACACCACAGTATAAAGCTCACATGAAGTTTCCAAAATGGTGATTATTTTTTCACAATATGTATGTTAAGGTATTCTACAGATCTAAAATTCAGTTAACACCAAAGCAATTTTAATAAACTTTGTAATTTGCAGCCAATCATCAAGAAAATATATTTAGGCAGAAGAACATTCTCTCACTTTTCTGTTTTCATGCAGATGGCTAAGCTAGAATCTCCATAGTTCGTTTATTTGCATGGAGAAGGCAATAGCATGGATGGCATAATAATGCTTGGAAGTTTTGTTTTTCTCCTAAATAAAATATTTCAATAGGTATGGCCCCCACAGACACAGACTTGGTGTTTGAATGCTAGGACCATAGGGATCCACAATAACAGGAGGTGTGGCCTTGTTGAGTAGGTGTGGCCTGGCTGGAGGAAGTGCCTCACTATAGGGCAGGCTTTGAGGTCTATACAATGTGCTCAATCTATGCCCAGCACACAGTTTCCTTCTGCTGCCTATGGATCGAAATGTGGAACTCTCAGCTCCTTTTCCAGCACCATATCTGCCTGCACACTGCCGTGTCCCACCACAGTGATAATAGACTAAACCTATGAAACTGGAAGTCACCACAATTAAATGTTTTCCTTTGTAAGAGTTGACATGGTCTCCTCACAACAATAGAAACCCAAACTAAGGCAAATACCAATAATTTAATATGATAATAATAAATGGGTGTATTTGTGATGATAAAGTTTATCACTCCTTAAGAAGGCTAACTCAGCAAATTCATAACTACCGAGTTTTGGAACAAAGATACCATCATCACAGTGCCTAAACTCTTTAGACTCAGCAAAAGAAACTAAAAATCTTTTGGTTCTAATGAGCAATGGAACTCATTTATTTTTAGGCTGACTATCTCCAACATGAATATGTGCACAAACAGGCATGAAAAATTTCAACTGGAGAGTTGAATTAAGACCTACTCACCTACACATTCCATGGTCTCATCTAATGGTGCAAAACCATCTGGACATTCATCAAAGCAGCGGCCTCTGTGCAAATAAAAGCCTACTTTGCACTTGGTACAAAAGTCTTTGCTAAAGCAAGAGTCACAGTTTTCTATTCTGCATCCTACAATTTTAAAGAGAAAAAAAAAGTTAAAGTTGTGCATTTTACAAATCAAATTATATAAACTCACTGGCTACCTTAGTCAAAGCATTAATGGTTAGAAAAGTCCAAAGCTTTTATATTCTTATGTTAGAGCGTTCTAATTCACTCCCTAATTCTTCCAACAGCATGCCACATTAATAAGTGAGAATGCCAACAAAGGCCCTGAGGCAGCGGGGGACTCCGGAAATGTTTGGAAGTCCAAATGGGATTAAAGCAGATGATTGTAAAGAATATCCTCTAACTACAAATTACATCGCTCCAAGACTGAAGTCTGTGCTGCCTTTCAAAGTTCCACAACGGAAACAGAGTGGGAACTCTACTCAGCATCTTCTGTTTTCAGACAGTCAGTGACTTAAGAATTCAAATTTCAAAGAATTTTTAAATGCCTGGTGCATCACCCAAAGCACTGGTCAATGCCCATGGTCTTTTTTTTATAGAGACAAGGGTAGAGGAAAGGAAGGATTAGGTCACTTTGTGGAAACCTCATGGCAGGAAGACCTTTGTATACATTTCCATTTACTCTTCCCAGTTGGGTGAAACACTTAATTTGTAAATGAGGACCCTGGGATCTAAGAGACAGAAAGTCATACAGGGAGGAATGGCTGCTTCGGTTCGGACTGGGCTTCTTCTTAAACACAGATTATGATAAAGATGTACAATAACGTACATAAATCTACTGACACATGAGGTCTGCAGATAGAAGCAACAGACAATCAGAAACATTTTCCAACCAAAAGATACAATGTTCCAACAGAGGTTTAAAGAAAGCAATTAGAAGGCTTGAATTCTAGAGCAGCTTCTCTGGAAAGGGCAGTGACATCTGGGCCAGACATCAGTGGCAGGCACAGGCAGAAATGAGTGTGCTTCCTGGAGGGGACAGCAAAGGAGCTGGCAGGTTGGTTCACTGAAAGGCCAGGGTTTCAACATGCTGTAGTTAATGGTTAGTCGTAGCAGATCTAACTGTTGGTGATCTCAGTACCCAGAGAGTGATATGCAAACGCAGTAACATCACATCCATTCTTCCACAAGTTCCCAGTACTATATTCAGTGTCATAAGGATTCTGGAAAGACGTAAGTCATGTATTTCCCACAAACTAAAAAGTAATTGGAATAGAAAATATAACTGAAATTAAAAAAAAAAAACCCTTTGTGCTTAAAAGTTTAAACATTGAGAAAATGATTCCAGAAATTAGCAAAAGGCAAAAAAGTCATCTAAAATACATTATATAATGTTAATCTCTAGGCCAGAAGAAAAAAAAAATGGCAGGTCCCTGCCTTTCCATTTTGACTCTGCAAGGGTCTTTTGTGCATGGAGTGACCACCATGGAACACCTAACTGAATATCACCAAATACAGAGCCAGAACACCAAACGGGTCCACCAGTAAATTACAACATTGCTTCTTTGCTGGGGGAAGAAAATCATGGGCACAGAAGTATAGTTTGTCACCCCATAAAAGGTTTATTTGTAGTCTTAAGTGCTGTAACCTGCATTTTAATAAACGGAGGCCTACAGCTGGATAGAAGCTCTCAATCACGGTCAGACTACATGACCAGTATGTCCACAAATTGTGGGTTTTCTTGCTTCATTTTTCGAAGAGGCAAGCAGCCTTCTCTGTTAAAGAATTATTTTCCAAGACACGATAAGCATTCCAAAGGATGAAACAGAAGAGGGTAAAGGGAACAACAATAAAAAAGAAGCTATATTGTTTTCAAAAGTGAGGACTCCACAGTTCATCAATCAGCCATTACCTACAAGGTCTGATTTGGCTTTTGAATATGTTCTGCACAGTTAAATCGTTTGGCCAAAACGTTATAGCAACCTGCATTTGGAATTAATTTTACAAGATTTTTTTTGCTGATCTTTATTGTTACTTAGAGTTCCGTTCCTCATTCTGTTCCTCACTTCTGAGACCAGTTCTCGAGTGCAGAATTTCTCAAATGTCTATCATTCTCTGTAGAGTCCCCCAGGACTATTTCAGGCATAAATCCTGCTGGAGAAAAGCTTAATTATGCACTCTCAAATTTGATACATTTGATACATTGATAGCAGAATACTATAACCATTAAAAAGCACACTGGGAATTATAAGCAACGGCTTAGAGCAAGTGCTAAGGCCTATTGTGAAAGGAAAAAGAAAAAGGCAGGCTACAAGTTATATGGAACATGATACAACAAAGACATATATAGAACGGTGTGCATACGTATGTGTGCATAAAGTGCATAGAGAAGTTAATTTGAGGGTAGGAGAGCAGAACTGTGAAACGCCAAAAGTGTTGTGTTCAAAATCACATGAAACTTTTATAATTGCAACTTAGCTATATGATGAAAATAAAAAGATTATTTAAGATATATGCAACTGAATAAACTACCGAAGTTTTTTTTAAGCCTCTTTATTAACACTATGAAATAATTCTTTGGATTTTAACAGGGAAAAACAAATAATGCTGCAGATCACGTCTCAAACCTTTCCAGATTTGGAAGCACAACCTAGACCCTTAATATTGCTGAAGCTGCTTTAGCCTTCAAACTAACTCCATGTTTGTTTAACCATTTCTTGTCAGGTTCTCTGTTTCCTAGTGTTCTGTGAGCAACTTTCTCTTCCATTCTAAGAAAAAAAAACACCCTAAAATAATATCTATGCACTAAAGCATCCTTTAAAAGGTTTGTTTGGGGCTAAGCGCACACACCGAGAGCTCTGCTGGTCTTCCTGGATTCTGTGGATTCCCAGTTTGCATCACAGACTCATCTTAGAACTCTAACCTTTGACCTAAATAGCAACGTGTGAGCCACATTCCCAGAAATTACCCCTTGATGTGCCTTGGAACCTCGAACCCTTTCTCATTAGCCCCAGATCCCCCAACCCTATTTGACCATGACTCAGAGAGGTAATGCCTCCAAGGGGAAGGGTAATCTCTTGGGGTGGTGGTGGGGGTCTCATAGTCCTGTACTGAGCCAGGAGCGGCTTTCCCTAGAACCACCTAAGCCATAGCTTGTTACCCTCAATTTATTGGGATTCATTTCAGTCTCGTTAACTTGTCTTTTCACACACAAAAGTCATTCTAAATAAAATTTAAAACATTTTTTTAAAAAAAGCTTTTAGAGACATACAGAAATTTTCTTTCTCCCCTAAAGTCATATTAGGCTCATTCCATAGGAAGGATCACTGTCTTAATTATTTCTCATGTGTGTTTCTAGAAATCTCGTTGTAAAACATTAAATTTAATGGGTTAAACACCATTTAAATGCCAATGGGAACATACAATAGCCGGTTTTACCTTTGAAAACTTTATACTGTGTAATAGGTATATCACAATTTACTAAGCAGGGGCCTTTGGCATGAAAGCGTGTGTTTTAAGTTTTTGTTCAGAATGTAAGAACCTACTTTAGCCAACTTACATGCTTCTTAATTACAGTGCCTCCCCAAAAATGTAATCCACCAAGTGAGGCTGCCAATGTCGGTTTAAGTAAAATTACTGTCCAAGTGAATCTGTGGCCAAGCGCAGCCTGACAGGGCTGTCATTTGGCCACAAGGGCTTATCCTAGCCAAGAAGCAGAAAAGCATGCTGGGCAACCCCCTTCTCCTGTCTTCCCAACACCACCCCATACAGGGTCTAAAGTAACATTTTTCAAATTATACTGTAGTCGACTTCATTCCAGGCATTCCCCAAGAACCTAGTATGTGCTGAGTGTGCTGCCAGACCCTAAGAACATGGTTCGTTAACACCCATCCTTCAGTCCCAGGGATGCCAATGCCAAAGTGATGGGCCACAGCCACGCGGCACTAACACAGTATCGAGAGATAATAAAATACACAGTAGAAATGCCTTCTGGCTGCATTGCAAGCAGAGACCGAGTGCCCATTGCTGTTCTCCCATTAAATTTTTATTTGTTTCAATTTATGAAATCTCCTTCTCAGGCACAGAGCTGGACATGAGTGGAATTTTAGCACAGGCCAAGTAAACAAATCTCAAATGCCATTTACAAACTCAATTTATTATCTGCATACTAAGTATGAGATTGCTAGCATGTACACTATACGCATCTCAGATATGAAAAACATGAGAAACAAAACAAAATAAACTATCCTCACCAGCCATAGGGAACTGTAAATCACACAGGAATACCTAGTAAATATCTGAAAACAATTAGAGTTGAGAAAGGAAAGACCCAAGGGAAGCAGGTAAAACATCCTGTGGGTGTTGGCCTGTTATAGTTAAACTTACTTTTAAAAGACAGAGGAAACTAGAACCCTGACAACGCAAGGCTGTGGAAGCACTGGAGAAAACGCACATGGCTGGTGATTGGCCCAGGGAAGAGCAGGCTGAATAGGGCACAGGTGAGAGATGGGGTTGCTTCCTTTCATCTATGAGAGTTTCAAATACTTAAATAGCAATTGACATTATTAAGAAAATAATAATGGGTTGCGTTAAAGATTAGGGACTTGATGTGCCTCAGAGACTGGTTTTGTTAGATACCCAAGCATAAGAGCAAACTGACCATAATAGTGCCTGGACAAGTAGAAACCCATAGGGTCTTGGAGACCTGATGGAAGAGTAACCTAGGGATCTTCAGCCTGCTTTAAAGAAAGGCACTTTGGCAAGCAACTGAGTAATAACATAATACTAGAAGGGCTATAGTGTGTGTGTGTGTGTGTGTGTGTGTGTGTGTGTGTGTGTGTGTGTGTGTGTGTCTGGGTCTGTATGTGGAGAGTTTCAGAAAGTTAACCTTACTGAAAGACAAGTTTAAAAGAAAACATTTAGGACCCTAGTAGTAAAATTGATGCCCTGTAGTAAAATTGATGACTATCTTAAATATCACAATAGAACCTACATCCAGCAACTAATGGAAACAGAGGCAGAGCCCTGTAGCCGAGCAATGGGCTGAACTCCCGAAGTCTAGTTAAGAGTGAGGAGAGTAAGAACATAAGCAAAGCGGTTAAGACTGTGATGGGAACGCCCACTGAAACAGCTTACTTGGGCTAATAGGAGCTCACCAACTCCAGATGGACAGAAAAGAAACCAACATAGGTCCAAACTAGTCCCTCTGAATACCAGTGACAGTTGTACAGCTGGGGCAGACTACAGAGCCACTGGCAATAGCACCAGGATTTATTCCTACTGCTTGTACTCATTTCTTGGGAACCTATTCTCTTTCTATGGATACCTTGCTTAGCCTAGATATAGTAGGAAGGGCCTTAGAGCTTCCCCAAAGCAATGGGCTTACCCTCTCTGAAAAGTGGATGAGGAGTGGGGTGGAGGGAATGGAAGGAGGGGAGGGAGATTGGTATGTAAAAAATTAAAAAAAAAGATAAGTTTGATTTTTTAAAAATAAATAAAAATTTAAAGATAATATATTTCTAATATTGCTAGTACAAAAATCTCATCACAGTATGGATTGATGAAAACTACAATTCAAAAGCTAAAAAAGTCACAATATTTTGCAATAGAGTCTAGCTACACACAGCTCATCAGGGGTGTCAGATCATTTCAGATTAAAGAAAATAAAGGGCAGCCCTCGACTTTCCATACTTACAGCTGAATGACTTGCAGGGTAGTATAGAAAACCAGCATTGCTAAGTTAATGGACAATCCTGCTGAAGTCTGGGAGAAACCCAGTTGAAATGGTTCAAGTCAAAATTGCTTCAACCAGGGAGCATACTTAGCACAGATGTCACCCAAGTATCCCGCGTACAGAACAGGGTACAAGGGCTCGGAGACAGAACTGAGTACGATGAGAAAGCAGAGGCTATCACAGCAGTGCTATGGTCAGCTGACCTGAGGGCAGTTATTTCATCACTCTTACGGAACAGTGGACAACTTAGTAAGACTAAGATTCTCTTGATCTTCGTGACCCAAAATAAGAGTAATTTCAGCCTTCATTTCATAGGTCTGTCAGGATTGTTCAGAAGCTTCACACAGTACCTTCCTGTGTAGCCAAGGTTGATCTTGCACTTGACCTTATCCAGCCTCAGCCTCTGGATGTAGAGTTACAGGCATGCACCCCCATATGCTAGGCATACTTTATTTTGATGCCTAGAAATACAAATGCTATCAAAATAATTGTCTTCACAGGCTCATTTTAAAGTTAAGTCTTCCAAATTTACAGTGCATAAGCACCAAATTCAAATTTGTGAATTATATGGGTAGTACCTTCTCTGTATCTTAAATGGTATATCTTTTCTACATGCAAAAAAGGAAAACAAAATAAACACTGGCTTATGACCAAAAACTTAGTAGACAAATACAGACATGGGCTCTGTCTCTCACAGTTCAAGGGCTGCATATTTCAAATTGTCCTGCAAACAAATGAGATGAAGAAGAGCCTATCTTCTGGGAAATGCAAGGCTTTGTTTTAAAGGGATTTGTATTTCCATTTAAGGAAGATAGGAGAGGCAACCACCTCAAAGTAAAATTGACAGGAAGACAATTTTAAATTATAAAACAAATTCATATTTCATATCAGATTTCCAATTCTTGCCAGCAACAGGTTCCTCATCTTGGTTACTCCTTGTGCTTTTCCTATTTTGGTAACTTGTCAACCCTATCATATTAAGGTGAAACCTTAACAGTGTAATAAACTTCAGACCTGAGTCCCCACTGAAATTTGCCAAGTCTTGGAAAAGGCAATTTTCTCTGCCCAGCTGAAAAGAAACGCTATATACATCTTACCCTCCACTCAACCTCCACCCAAGGCAAACAAGAAGAATCTCTCAATACCTTCACACTCCAAATAGGCTTAGGGCAGAGGTACAAGGCTTGAGAGTAAAAATCTTAGAATATATATAGACCTTAAGGTCTCTGTCAACTACTCAACTCCATTAGAACCAAAGAAGCCATGACTCAAGCATCAAAAAGCATAGCTGTTTTCCAATAAAGCTTCACTCAGACACATAATCACAAGTGAAAGTTATGTCCCATGCATCATCTTCATGTTTATTTTTTTTCTCTGGCACTTAAAGCTCTAAAAGTTATCCCTTAACCAAGGCCCTGACACATACGATGGCAGCCAGAATGTGACCTTGGTTGAATTTTACTGAGTTCTGACTTTAGCGAACAGTTTCACTTGTAAACATCAAGTAGAAGCATCTTAACTTAGGGACTCAGAATGAGTCTGAAATCCACCATCAACTCTACACATAGTGAAAACACACAGAGATTTGGTGATCTCCACACAAGAAAATGACTTTGATCAGCCATCAACAGGGATATATTGTCTTGTTGTAGTAAGTGACTAATCCCCTGCTTGCTATGTCACTGGCATGTGAATGAAAGGGCTGGTTGATAAAAGAGGGAGAGAATCTAAAAACAAAATGTTTAGAGTGAAAGCAATATAAATTTACTTCTAGTTCTGCTATTTTTAACTAGCTATCTGTCATCTGTTATCTTTAACTCTGTTTAAAGATGGCTTAGCTATGTGTAACCATCCAGTTCAACGACAGAAGGAAATAGAAACTCTAACCACACCATACAGTAGAAGCCAATCTTCAGGTTGGTCAGTAGATGCCTCCAAATGTCTGCTTTCACTGTCCATGACAATGCTCTGACAACATTTCTAAGCACTTTAGCAGCAAGGCAGAAGTTCCACAGTGCTTTAGAAAACTATACCATGTCCAGTCAATGCCTTACTTTTTAGAGAAACATACAATCCAAGGAAGCATGAGCTTCTTGAAATGAGTAATGTTGGGGCCAAAGAGATCGCTCTTTATGTTGACCCAAGTTTAGTTCCCAGCAGTCCCATTGCAGGTGAAAATACTGGAGGGAAATTACTAATTAGAACTCTGATGATGCCAGACTTGGTGAAAAATGCCTATAAAACCAACAATCTGAAGGTTAAAGCAAGAGAACTGCAAGAATTGAGACAAGTTTGTGTAAGCGGAGGTTGCTCGCTCATTTCCTGAATGCTCAAACCTAAATAATCACACCGATACTATTTTGATTCCAACACTGTTTGGCCAATGATTTGTGCATATTTCTAGCTATCTATTTTAAATTAACCCATTTCTATTAATCTGTGTATTGCCACAAGGCTGTGGCTTACCAGTAAAGTTCTGTTCTGGCATTTTTCTCCTTCTGCAGCTACATGATGTCTCCTTGACTCCACTTACTTCTCTCGACATCTCTGTTTGGATTTCCTGCCTGGTTTGCTCTGCTAAGTCATTGGCTGGAACAGCTTCATTCATTAACCAATGGTAATAAAACATTCACAGCACACAGAGGGGAATCGCACATCAAGTTTGGGCTATGTGGGGAGATGCCGTCTCAAAACAAATGACAAATAATTACAACCAACCTTAATATATCCTATCAAATTATTGACGGCTTAGCCATTCTGCTTCCCATCACAATCAGAAAAGTATAACTGGTAGGAAAACCACTTTGATCTTTCAAAACCATGCATTTTTATATAACTTAACTGCTTTAAGCCGTTATTAAATAATTATAATTTGAAACGGCAAAGAGAAAGAATTCTAGTTTTATTTTTGTGGCTGTGATAAATGTTCTAACAAAAGAAACTAAGATGATTGAAGGATTTCTTTGGCTTGCAATTCAAGGTTACAGTCTATCCTTACAGGAAATATTAAGGTGGGAATTCAAGTAGAAAACCCACATCACATCCACACTCAAGAACTGAGAAATGAATGCACTTCTGTTGTCTGCTAGACTGCTTCTCTCACTTGGCTTTCTTCTGCCCAATACAGGGAATAGTTCTGCCCACGATGGGCAGGGTCTTCCTAATTAACAACTGAGACAAGGCCTCCACAGACTCACCCACAGGTGAGCCTGATATAAAAAATTCCTCAACTCTTACTCCCTTCCCAGGTAACTCTAGGTCAAGATAAGTTGATAAGTAACAGAACACAAAGGGCATTAGTTTTTTTACTTCAACAACATGACAGATGAGTGAGGGGATAAATACTCACACTGAGATAAACAGATAATGTATACTAATGTATTGCATAATACGCTGTATGTACAAGGTTTGAGCCAACTTAAAGCATTTCAATTTTTAAAGATTTATTTTTATTTGTGTGTATGTGTATGTGTGTGTGTGAGTGTGTGTGTGTGTGTGAGTGTGTGTGTGTGAGTGTGTGTGTGTGAGTGTGTGTGTGCTCATGCACACACGCCACATGTGCATGGGTACATGTGGAGGTAATTTTAAATCCTTTACTAGCTCAACTTCATATCTAAAGTCAAGCTTGGACTCTTGACTTACAAACTGTAGATCTTATTAAACTTACCTATCTGTCTCAAGGCCTATGTTCATGTATGTCATTTATCTCCCCAACCTGCAATCAATAAAGAAACCAGAGCAGGACGCTCTGTGTTTTCAGTGTCGAAAATGACACTGGGAGCTGACACAACGATGTACTGTGATAGATGTGTCTGCTGAAGGACCAGAACATTGGAGATTCAATTTCTACCCTTTCAGAATATATACTGAAACAGGATCCTCTCTGCGTATCTTAATGCAAGCGTATGCTTTTGTTACAAATAGTTCACTTTAGATTATAAAATATTTCCAACTTAGACATCAGTTTATTGTATAATTCAGTAAAGAGCTCATGCCCCACTCTTTATTCATGCATATTCCTTAACTATTAACCATGCAGATATGACGGCTACAAAGAAAAAGTGAACAGAACACTAAAGCAACTGGACTTAAGAACAGTAAGTTACAATGAGAAGAATATCTTTAAGAGGAACTAGCAAAAGATTTTATTCTTTTACTGTGACAGTTTTATAGATAGGCTCACCAAGCGCACGAGCCAACTCTCTCATTCCAGAGTGTGTTATGTAAACGGTCCTAGCTTACAAAGCTAGTTACTGGCAGAACACACTGGAGAACCCAGGATTCCTTCTAGTACAATCTTCTGTCAATGAGATTTGCCACAAATTGATTTTGACCATTAGAAATTAAGACTGACACAAACTACTTAATGCAATTTGAAACACACTGGCAAGACTGTCATGAAATACTTAATGGAGTTTGAAACACACTGGCTGTTTATTCCTGAAAACCATTTAAGTTTTCCTAATACTTTTATTTATAATTGTGCACAATAATTTTGTGTGTACTTTATTGTTCGTTTGTGTGTGTGTGTGTGTGTTTTGAGACAGGGCTTCTCTGTATAACATCCCTAACTGTCTGGAACTTGCTCTGTAAACCATGCAGGCCTTCAACTCACAGATATCCTCCTGCCTCTGCCTCCCAAGTGCTGGGACTTAAAAGTGTGCACCACCACTGCCCAGCTCATGTTCATTTTCTAAGGAACAAGACAATGGAAAAAATATTCCACTGTGAGTCAGTATCTTGCTGACTACTGGAATAGTTTGGGAGCCATGCATTTGTTCATAAACCAAAAGATCTATACATGTTTGCAGGAGGAGGAGAGAAACAGAATCAGAAGGTTGAAATGGAAAAGAACTAGGAGAGACAGAGGAAGACAGGGATAATGTAGAACAAAGTCTTCCAGACCCATCCATGAATACATCAATCATCTATCTCTATCACCTGTCTGTCTGTCTGTCTCCATCCATCTATCCATCCATCTATCCATCCATCTATCCATCCATCTATCCATCCATCTATCCATCCATCTATCCATCCATCTATCCATCCATCTAGCCATCCATCTATCCATCCATCTAGCCATCCATCTAGCCATCCATCTAGCCATCCATCTAGCCATCCATCTAGCCATCCATCTATCCATCCATCCATCCATCCATCCATCCATCCATCCATCCATCTATCCATCCATCTGTCTATCTATCCATCTGTCTATCCATCTATCCACCTACCTATCTACCTATCTAATCTCTACCTTTTAATTAAATATACCTTTTCCTTCCTTGAACAGACTATGCATGTCTTTGAATACAATACAACACACACACACACACACACACTCATTGAGGGGAGAAATTTACCAGTGAAAGTATTTTTATTTTCACAAAACACTATATCTAAGACTATTTTGAAATGTGTTGTTATTACTTGTTAACTCTCATAATGCAAAAAGGAATGGCTAATGTTTACATTACTCAATCTATAAAATGAATACCTGAGGTATATTGTTAACTACTTCCTATTAAGTGATCAAGAGAAGAAATAACATTATTAGCAGTGACTCTACTAATTCAATGAAAGGCATAAAAGACATTGAAAGGGAGTTTTCACCTGATAACATAAAAGCACCATGGAAGACACAATTTATCACCTTTCTATATCACATATTTAACAGCTGCTTAGATTGCATCAATTTTTCATGTCAGGTGAGGTGGCTCACACCTGGAAGAGCTGCATTGGTGGCAGGCATAAGTAAGGCTAGGAGGACCTACCATGATGTTAAGAGTGAATCCAGGTTATACAGTGAGTTCCAGGCTCGCCTGGACTACAAGGAAAACCTATCTAAGGCAAGCCTGTCATTAGGTAGTCTCATTCAATCTACTCAGAATAGCTTCTCATCATTATACAGGAAAACTGTACCTAACCACTTATATTTTTTATGGATGGATAATAGTTTCTTAATAACTTTATTTTCTTTTCTATCATAATACTCATTCCTAAAAACACAGAAAACACCTACAGTCTTCATACATACCGTCCCTTTGTCGCTACACCTCGCCTCCAAACCTTGGAAAGGGAATGATAATCAGTTTAGGTAACTTCATCCAGAAAATGGAAATATACAATCTGCTTTGCACTATTTAAACAACTGAGCGAAAAAATATATGTATCAGAGAGGCTGGCACAGAACACAAACTAAACAATAGAGTTTATGTGCCATACAGTCACTTGATCATCTGTGCTTTAACTAAACGAGACGACAGCTGTGTATTGGTTACAAATCAGGACAGTGGTGAGAATGAGTGAAGAGAGAAAACTGAGTAAGAGTGACTGAGTCCAGAAACATTCTTTTGAATCCCATGGTTACGTGTACCGCTTCTCTTTGTGGCAAATCTATGTTTATTTTTTTGTCAAGGTGGATTTGAATCTGATATTTCACTTAATTTTTTAAAAAAACTTTTAAAATAGGAGAAAGAAGGAAGTTTACATTTTCTGTCAACTATACTAAGTGTGAGCATTCACACTAACAATAAATGTCTAGCTTCATGTGAAGTAAAAGCATATTAAAACAAAAAATCACTTTATATATTTTTCATTAATTCCTAGGTATTTATGAGGCAAAAATGTCTGCTGTTAGTTGAGATATGAGCCGGCACCTGTACTATATACGTATCCAAATTTCCACAAGATTGGGGTAAAATTTTCCTGAAGATTTCAAGATGTGCATTATAGGGAAAAGTACACAAAGACAAATCAGACAAATATGTAAAAGTATGTATGGAAATGGAATAAAGAAGCATTTTTAAATGAACATTGCTCAGTGTACTTGTAATTGGCAAAGGCTGAAAGTGAGTTGCCAGGAGGTAATAGCTAGATGTGTGTGCCAATCCCAGAGAAGTATGTACAACTATGTTAAACGGCATGAAAAAGTCTGTAACTTAAGTTAAAATAAGCCACAACTGTGACACTTTCTTAAGGAGGGGAAGACACCACTGTGCAGAGAAAGGCATGCTCAAAGACAGAAGCCCAAGTGTTAGCTTTTGGGATCTTTGGGAAATGTTTTACTTTTGGTTTTTCAGATGCATTGTACTAAAATTCATTTCTAAGCTTCCTAAACGAGGAATACATAACAACGTAAACCTGGCGCTTCTGTGCAAATCAATTTGCTAACAAATGAGAAAGAGAAACTCTGACAGGAACTTCATGTAACATAATATCCAGGACAATAGAAGCTTGTATTACCTCACTTCAGTAAGCTACTCAAGTGACTTTCATGAGCGTGTATGAATTTTACAAACCTCACACTGTACATCCCAAGGAGCCAATGTCAGCCAACCTAGGGAGCAAAGTGTTCATTTGGAAGATAGTCACTTCACGCTGGCAGCATTACTCTTCACAAAACAGCACGATGAAGAGGCAAATTTCATTTAGAGAATTTTCCAAGCTACTGTTTAAAATGTATACTCGTCTATGATCAATCGATAATCTCAGTGAGAAGTGGCTGTAATCGCGAATTCTGTCTCTAACGAATTTTGTAATTTAACCCCATCCTCTAGATGCTGGCTAAAAACAAACGCAATATACACAGAGACTGAAAAGGAGAAAACAGCATGGAAGAACCGTAACGACCTGATGCCATCTAGAGCAGCGTAAATGTTTGCCTGCTTTCCCTTTGCTTTGCAGTTTCCCTAATAAGTACTTCCCGCTTGTACCATATAAGTAATGATTGCCTCTAGGTCAGTAGTCTCCAGCATTGATTGCATTCACTTACAATAAGTAAAACCATAGCAAGCCCATTCTCACGTGTAGATTCTCCTTCCCAAACCTGATATGTGATCATTGCTCTCCTCTACCTAGAGAAGGGGTCAGCACGGTCAGCCATGCACGCCTTCATCTGGAGTAGAGGGACGCTGCTCAACCAGCAGGAATTTTTACCGAGACAACTGTGTTTACACCAGTTTGTGGAAGAACACTGAATTACGGTGCACACCCTCAAACAGTTATTAACAGCACCCCTTCTCATTCAGTAATATCCCAGGTTGGGTAGGAAGTTGTAGAGCCAGACTGTCGCCCACACACAGTTCACAATGTGAGCTCTAGAATTTAGAATACATGCTCCAAACTATCCTCTTCCAGCTTCATCACCTTGCACACACACTGGAAAGTGTACACAAGCATAAAAATAAGTGTGCACAGGAGACCCAGATACTCAAATCCCACCAGAGGTTGCCTGAGGCAATCAGGACAGAAAACTGCTTCCAGGTGGATCCATTATCCTATGGATCATCAAATCACACACCTTTGAGATTTAAGATGTACTTAAAAATTCGATCAAACTATTAAAACGTGTTGTGAGTTATGTCCTTCTACAGTCCAAACAATTTCATGAAACAAAGGTATAGCCAATCTTCGTCTCAGACTACATACTTCTATCTTAGCAACTGGTACAAACTATTCATCCAGTTACTTGACTTTAAAAATGCCTAAAAACACTAAACAGCTCCATTGCATCTTTATCAGCAATGGTGCTTTAAATAAGTTTATATTTTTATATATGCATATTTATATGTGTGTGTATATTTAGTTGGAGATCAAACAAAAGCAGGAATTACAAATCCAAAATAAAAGAAGAAACTATAAAATTAAGGTTAAAGGTTATTTCCCAGGCATATTAAAATCTTTTGTGATTGGTTGGTTATTTTGTTTCCAAGTAATAATTTCTCCTTACAAAGTTCTATCTAGCAAGCATTTTTTTAGACTAATGTAATGAAAAATGGTTAACCTAAATCACTGGAAGAATGTATGTGACTGTATGATATATGCCTACATAAAATATAAGTAAAAGTTCTCTTACGCTACCCTATTCATTATTGGAAGCTTTAGTTTAGACTAATCTACAGACCGTTACAAATATTTCCTCTAAAATACTTAGCACAATATCTAAATTGCACATCCAGTAAAACAGGATGGAGAAAAGTCAAATACTCACTTGCACATCTGTTCATATCTGGAGCTCGATGCCCATAGTACCCTGACGGGCAGGAATGCAGGCACTCTCCATACTGGCGCATCCCTTCTCTTCGAAGGAAGAAGAACAGTTTCTGTTGGCATCGGCTGCACCCATTGTCCTTTGAACAAGACAAACAACCCTTGCAAATGGGATTTGATACGTAACTAGCTGTAAGAGAGAAAGAAACAAAAATATTTAAGTATGAATGTCCCATCGCGAAAGAAAGATGTCTTGTGTTATAGAGACAAGAGGTGAACAGGTTACTGTCAGCTTTCTAAGCCAAAATCATTTCTAACCATTTTCTAAATACTCATCTTTACACCTCCAGATGTATAGAACTCTCACCCTCAAAGAAACTTCTTTTTGAAACAGCTGAAGACTGTGAAGAGATCCACATGTGGCCAAAACCTGGAGACTAAGTGACTGTTGAGTGAGAAAAAGTGGCCCATCTACAAAGCAAGCCCTATACTCAACGCTCAGGGAACATCATGAAATGGAGGAAAGAAATATTCTAAGAGACAAGAGGCCAAGGATACCTGCTGATAGATAATGTCCCCTACATATGACAGGGAAAATTCATCAATGAACTCTCAACAATATGACTGACTGAATAAAGCCAGCATCATGACACCAGTTGACATACCAGCGCAGACAGAGGGAATTCCACATGGCCCCACCCCTAGATGAGGATCCAAGCTGTTAGTGGCCTCTGATTGAGCCAGATTCAGCTGCCTCCAGGGGAGAAATAATCCCATATAAGATTGTCCAATTCCAAGAAGTCAGCCCTAGACATACATACATACATATACACAAACATATATATACATATATATATATGAACAAAGCTAAATGGATGTTGTGGTAATATGTATTTAATATATTAATATATACATGTGGGTGCATATATGTATGTGAATATACACTAATAATAATTAAAGAAAAGACTGTGAGCATGAGAAGATGGACACCAGACGTGTTAGAATATAGAAAGGGAGAGCAAGAGTTATATAGATGCAGTGGTCATGAGAAATTCTCAAAAACAAAACTATTAAAAAAAAAGTCTCTGATTTACTCACATAGAAATATAGGCAAATATCCTCACCCTGGAGAAGGAAACACTTTATTTATTTATTTATTTATTTATTTATTTATTTATTTATTTTTGATTTTTGAGACAGGGTTTCTCTGTAGTTTTGGAGCCTGTCCTAGAACTAGCTCTTATTGACCAGGCTGGGCCTCAAACTCAGAGATCTGCCTGACTCTGTTTCCCAAATGCTAGGATTAAACGTATACACCACCACTGCACAGCCCCTTATATTTTAAGAGTATAAGAAAGAAAACAATATTTTCATTTTTAGAACTTAAAAACCAATATTTGAATTTAATATTAACACAAGACCAGAAAAATTCAAAACTAAATCTCCTAAGGTTCTTCATTACCAATTAGAAATACCAACAAATTTAGCCTGGCAGTGGTGGTGCATACTTTAATACCAATATCAGGCAGCAGAAGTAGTAGGTGGATTTCTGTGAGTTCAAGGCCAGCCTGGTCCACAAGAGTTAGTTCCAGGACAGACAGGCTCCAAAACTACAGAGGACCTTATCTCAAAAAACTAAAATAAAAGAAAGAAAAACAAAAGAAAGGATGACCAACACATTCAATCTTAAATTAAAATGCACTTGCTATAACTTTAAGGTATTTACCAAAACTCTATAAGGCACAGAATTGCTAAACCAACAAATAAACAAGATAGATGCATATCTTATTAGCAGGAATAAAGAACCCAGATATCTAGGAATGAAACGGACATATTGTGGGATGTTCACATTATGAATGTAACTCAACAACAAAAAACTTAGAGACTTGTAGAAAAGGCAGGCAGGAGGGAGACAGAAACAACTGGGGGGAGGAGGGAGACAATTAGAAGGTGTTATATATAAGTACAACACTGTCAAAAACATGTTAAATAAAAGTTATAATGAAGACAGGATTTTAGAACACAAAAATTGTCAAAACACAGCCACAACAGGAACAAAATTAATACACTGTATGTTGATGAAGAATCAAGACACATAGGAAAGAAGGAATGTCCTGGAAATGCATAAAAATGCTGTACAGGGTAGAAATAAGAACACCTTGGGTTTCTGAAGATGGAGAGCTGACCTAGAAGGAGTTCTATTTCCTGAGTTAGTTTCTATGTAACAAACATCACAATGTGGTTTAGGTGACAGGAACTCATTCCATGTGGTGAAGATGAGGGCCCTGATGTTAAACACAACATGCTTCTGAATTCCTGGGACAAGCCTGTCTTCTCCCTGCTGCTGGTAGCCCCAGACATTTCCTGGATGAGTAACTCCACCTCTGACTTGGTCTTCTCCTGAATGGCTCCTCCAACACCTTCATAACTTTTGTCTGTCTCCTATAAATAATCTCATGCATTTATAATCTCATAGGATAGGCTTGTTTTTTATATCCCTCACATCTGCCATGACCTTGTTTTCAACTGAGGTCACTTTCTAAAGCCCTAGGTAGACATGAATTTAGCAGGGAATAGTAGCCCACTATAAGGTAATATTAATACTCATCATCTTCAGGAATTTATTACACAGCTCTATATTTACAAAGTTAATATGACCATGTAAGTGTAGCATATATTTTTGCACCCTTATAATTAATGTGTATGACTCATATGTAAACTGTAAGACAAGTTAGAAGGCTATACAATAACTTTATAATGCAATGACTTAGGGTTACATCTCCTTTAAGATTCTAGGAATTAGATCCTCACCTGTAAGTTATTTTCACTTTACTTTCCTGTCTATTTTTTTCCTTTTATTGAATTTATGATGTCTTTTAATAAAGAAATCTAACATTACCAGTTACATTTGGAAAAGGATTTATTCTAATATTGTTCTTGGTGTCCTGAGCAAGTATGAGTTTTGGCAATCTTAAATCCAGTTGAACATTACTGTGTAATTAAGGAAAAACTCATGGGTAATAGAGTCCAGATAGCTGAGGCAACAGGAACGGAGATGGAATGTAGAAGCTGCAGTGGAGAAGAAAAACTGGCTGGGAAAAAAGCCAGCTGTCTCTTTTTGAGACTTGCCCAAGAATGGGATCCATCTAAAGCACAGCACCCTGTGGAATGGCATTTAAAAGTTCTTGTGTGCACAGCTAGGAGACTAAGGCAAAACCAGGAGCTTCTGGCAGATGCTGCTGCATCCAGAGCCCAGAACCAGGTCCTCTACAACCAGTGGGAGAAGTGTGCTGCCTACCTTCGACTGTTGGAATTAATTACAGTTGGAAAAAGGTTATTCACATCTCAGAGCTGGCTTTGAAGTGAGCGGAGAATTTGAAAGGTTTGTACTCATGAAAGAATGTTTAAGGAGCTTGTCTATCCCACACTGATCACAACTCAAGAGAAGCTGGACTTGGAGTTCATAGGTCAAACCAAGAGCACATTATCATCACAAATCATACTCCATAGTTAAGAAGGAAAGAGGAAAGGGAATTGCAGAACCAAGGGAGTCAACACAAATTAAAGGCTTTTGTTTTGTTTTGGATTTGTATTTCGAAGACTACTTTCATCTTGACCACAAGGATTTCAGAGTCAACAAATTCTGCCCCTGCATTTGTTTCTTGAAAGGTATTCTTAAAACTGTTAAAAAAACACATTGCTTCAGTGACTTGAACTTTGACAGACTTAAACAATAAAAATGAATTAGGGAATCCTTACCATAGTCTGTATCTTCACTATCTTTATGACCTGACCCAGAAGGAATTCTCTTAAAGCAGAAGTGATAGGCCACACCCAAACATAAGTGCTCTGTTAACAGTTCCTCCAGTCCTGAACTTCTAACACAGCTCAGTAACAAAGGACAAGAACAAAAGTGTGTCCTGCAAGTTGAAGCTTCCTGCCCCGATCCTCAAATAGATCTTTAGTTTAATTGCCCTTCATTCCATATCAGTTATATCCACAGACTTCTGTCTGTGCATTGGAAATCAACACTTAGGAACAGTTCAACCAGAATATGTCCACCCAGTCTATATAGTAACTATCCTAACTTTGTATCCAAGCACGGGCAAAACAGATACTTGGACTACTTGGACGTGACTATTTTATCAAGGTCATAAGTCAAATGGCTTTGCCTATTGCTGTGAGATTTAATTCAAGTGTGCAGGTGGATAAACAGTTCTTAATTCCCAGCTTTGATGACCATGTTTATTTGTTTTTTTTCTGTAAGCTTCAACTCCTCCAACCTCGAAGCCTGCTGAGATCCAGAGCCTCATACTTCCAACCAAAACATGTTTCCAAATCTAGACCCACCCAAGACTGGAAAGATAAAACTCATTGCATGAAACATGGAGAAGACCAAAAAAGGCAATGGTGGTTCTGCATGAGGTCAAACACATACCCTTGGTATGTCTTAACCAAGGAGCAATACAACATTCTGAGTACTTTATCATGGGAAAAGGCAATATAGCTAGAACTTGTTCATAATTCTGTCTATCCAATTGTATTCTTTGGAAATTGCAAACTAAGTCTGGCCTTTTTATTAATCTTGATCATTATTAAATATATCCAGTTATCCATATTTTCATTTCATATGTAGTTGTTGAGTAGCCATCTGTTTCCAATATATTCCTGACAGTTTTTTAAAAGATCTCTGCTATTTCTGGAGTTAGTCCCTGGCCAACAAGACGAGGTCAGAATTCCTTCTAGGTAAAGGCATCCATTCTTGACAAAGGGACAGATGTCTACTCTGAAAATGAGGGAACTCACAATGGGCTGTTGGCACTTTAACCACACTTCTTATTTGCTGATAAAATAATATTAGTTATGCAAACCTTTAAACTAAACAGTCAGTATGACTTTGTTAATGAAGCTAATCATAAAATTGCTATTGTGCACACCCAGCCACAAGTCCAAGGTGTATATTAAAAATAAATAAAATGTGTGGCACTAACAATTTTCTGGAAATCCAATACAACTTAACTTGTAGCCATGAGCATGAAAACAGTGCTGTGAAAACCCACAACACAAAGCAGCTCCATGAAGAACCCAAAGCCATGAGCCATGTAAGATTTGATTCAAATTCATAACTCCTATCTGGATACTTTGCTATTTTATATGAAACTAAATATTTATCAAAAACCACCATAAAATATGGAATGCAATTATGGATATAAAAATAACCTTTAATACTGGATGTTTACATCAGAATCACATAAGCTTGTGTTTTAAATAGTTTAAATTTAAAATGTATTAAAATTTAGATAGACACTACTAGATGTCATCCAGTATGGTTTTAGAAGATAAAATAAACATAAATTTAATACAGAAAAAAATGGATAAACAAGGGAAAATCTTGTGCGAAAACTTCCAAGACTGCTAAACTTTTAAAGCACAGGTTCTCACCCTTACTCAGGCTGCAACACTTTAGTACAGTTCCTCATGTTATGCTGACCCCCCCCAAACATAACATTACTTTTGTTGCTACTTCATAATTGTAATTTCGCTACTGTTATGAATCATAATGTAAATAAGTATCTGATACAAAGGTTATCTGGCATGCAAACTCTGTGAAAGGGTCATTTAACCACGGGATCTCAACTCAACAGATTGAGAACCACTAATCTCGAGGTAAACGATATTTTCTGTCCATTTCTCACCACGAGATTCTTCAACAGTATTTTTTAAAATAAGGCTTAGACCAGATGGGGTCCCTGTGCTGAGAGGGAAAGTGGACACAATCTACTATCTCTAACTGATAACCACTAACGAAGGAAAAGCTAATTTTCTTCAACAGAGTCTCCCTGGGGCATACAACCCACTCTTAAGGCCCCATGGACAGCAGGACATGGTCAACACAAAATGAACTCGGTGGTATTTTTGGAGGTGTTTTGCTTTGTTTGTTTTATTCATAATACTTTAAGCTTTTTAAATTTTTTAATTTATTTTACTTTTAGCCTTAGAAGTCTTTTGCTTATATATTATAGTTTCTGATTTTTATGGGATTCCTATGTGTGCAAATGTGTGTGTCTGTTCATCCATATGTATTTCTTGTGCCTTTCTTTGGCTCTTTTTGTCGGTTTGCTTGTTTGTTTTGTCCTATTCTAGTTTGTTTGTTTTTGCTTTTATCTTACTTTATTTAATTATTTAGATGTCTGCTTGCTTTCTAATGAGGGAGAAAAAGAAAGGGTGTGTATTTGGGAAGGATGGGGAGGCGGAGAAGATCTGGGAGGAGCTGAGGAAGGGAAAACATATAATCAGAATTGTATAAAAATTCATTTTCAATAGGATATATAAAGGAAAACTAAAATAAAGAGTTAAAATAACGCTTACAAAGCTGTGACTTCACACACAAGTACTAGAAATTGGTGTCCATTGGTTAGCTAGAAATGCTATTGTTTGATAAATCTATTGTAGCCACCTAAAATATGTCAGTTACTAATTAAAGCTTGGGTCGTGCTTATCTCTAGAAGTACTCACTCAGAAAATAGTGTTTCTATAATGAACAGCCCCCCCAAAATATGGAATTTTTTTTTACAGAAATGAATGTTTTCTTCTTTGTTTGTTTTGATTTTAGCTTCTTGAGATCAGCTCACTGTATAGCCCAGGCTAGACACCTGACTCCACCCCACTAAGTGCTAAGAACAGGTATCACTATTCTTAACTACAGCAGAGCTAAAGGTCTTAAATTTTATCATTTTTCTTCTAACAAAATATATGTCACTGTAGAAAAATTCAGCACTAGAAGAAGTTAGATTTTAAATTATGAAGGGGTTGAAGAGTTACAAATCTATTTAAGCACATGAAGTGCTAATATCTTCCAAAACATAAATCACTCCAATTATAAACCCTAATCACCCTCCAGCAGCAGCACTGTTCCAGCCATAAGCATCATAAATTGTCACTGCAGGGGAGCATGGATAACCGTGATTCACTACACCCACAGGATGGCTCATCACGTAAGATTTTATTAATACAGTTCAGGGAAACAGAAGGTCTTCAGGAAGCATGCATGCTTTACTACAAGTCAGTTAAGATGTCCCCAAGAAGTTCAAGACACTCAGTAAGTGCAGATCTAGGAAAGACAACAGGAAAAATTGAGATTCCTTCTTACATGCTCTGTTTAAGTGCGGAACAGGCCTGTCCAGAATGTGATAGACTCGGTTTTTTTTCTTCTAAGTTACAAGTAACATACTTCATTAACATTCAGGACAAGCTGCAAGACTAGAAGAGATGGGAACACTATGCCAACAGTTGTCAGGTAACTTTGGTACAATCCATTGCACCTCAAGGAAAAGCAACACCCCTTCAATGTATTTCCCAAAAACCAGAAGCAAAGGAGAGAAGCCTACATTGTGTCGGGGGCGCCAGAAATGAGAACAAGCATCCAGAAACCATGTGGTCTGCAACACAAAACACTTTAAGTACTGTATCTGTACCAATCAGATTCAGATCCTCAAGAACGGACACTTCAGAGAAGTTAAAATCAGTGCTTTGGTGTGACAGATTTATGTTCTGATCAACTAAGCACCATTTAGTCACACTGCAGCTTCCCCAGAATAAGGAGCACAATTCGTATGTACATATTCAACTGAAGTAAATTGTGTTTAGAAATCCAAGTGCCCATAAACAGAAGAATGGTTAAATAAAACATGGTATAAGTGCAGAGTAAAGAAAAATAAAATTGTGCCATTTGTTTTTAAATGTATGCAGCTGGAGGTCATATTAAGCAAAATAGACTAGATGAAAAAAGATTAATATGAATATTTCATATTTTCTCTCATTTGTGTATCCTGCAATTCTTCTGTAGATATGGAAAGGCATTGTGTGTGCATGCACATACTTATTCACAATGGTTAGCTTTAATTGTCAACGACACAACCTAGAATCATCTGGAAAGACATATTCAATGGGGCATTGTCTGCACTCGGTGGCACTGTGGCCATGTCCACTTACGATTGCCTTTTTTTTTTCTTTTTGAGACGGTTTTTCTGTAGTTTTGGAGCGTGTCCTGGAACTAGCTCTTGTAGACCAGTCTGGCCTCAAACTCACAAAGATATGCCTGCCTCTGCCTCCCAAATGCTGGGATTAAAGGTGTGTGCCACCACCACCCAGCGAGGACTGCCCCATTTAAGTGAACTGAATCAAGACCCAATTCACCGTGGGCAGCACCATTCCCTAGAGAGGCGAAGCTGAGCTCTAAAGGAGTGCAAATTTTAAGCTGAACACATCAAGCAAGCAGGTGAATATGGTTTCATTATTTTCTGCTCTTGGCTGTCGATGTGATGTGACCAACTAGCTGAATTTCCCACCCTAACTTCCCCGCAATGATAGAATCGTAAACTGAAATAAATCCTTTTCACTTTTCTCTCCTAAAGTGCTTTCTGTTGGGATATTTTATCATAGCAATAGAAATGAAATTGGGAGGAAATGGAAGGAAGTGCCTATGACAGGAATGCATGATATACTTGAAAGGAAATGTCTGTATGAAACCCAACACTGTATACAATGAATACAAGCTAATTAAAAAAAAAACAAGTAAAAAATACTTCAGAAAAAAATTTCTAAAAGTTGATATCAAAATTCAAGTTAAAAGACAAGACATCAGAGAGGGACAATCACCCACAGAGTACAATAAAACCTCTCAATTCAATAATTATAGTACCCATTAATGTTTAAGCACTTTCTGTAACCAATGCTTAATTTAGGAGTCCAAGACTAAATTATTCTTCTTTGCCACCTGATACAACTACAGATCCCTACACTGGATGTTAATTCTAACACAACAGAAAATGTGCCATGAAGGATGACAACACACTTACCCCGAACTACACTATTAAGACATGCAGACGGGCACACACACATACACGGAAAGAAAAAAGAAAAACAAACCACCAACAGTGTAGACTCTTGAGGTGTGGATACCCTTAGTATTAATTATTGATTAAATAAAGAAACTGGGCTGGTACTGCTGGCCTTTTCAAAGAAAAAGTGTGGAAACTGGTTCTTTTCAAAACAAAGGAAGAATCCTATCATATGCTCTATAAAATAAGCCACCTGCTAGAATCCACAAGAAAAAAAATAGTTTATTTCATGAAACTGTTCTAATGCCAAAGGAAAATCATAAAGTTAGAATGCGTGTGACCCTCTAAGCCATGGTTAGAAACTGCTGTGCTGTGCGAATTACTCATGCTTAAACTTGGCTGATGCTTTAGCAACACACTTAACAAGACCCATGACAAAATATAGACACAATGCTGTGCTCATGGGAACCCCAACAAGAGTAGATCTAAATATATACATTGATGAAGATTGTGAAACCACCACTTTCATATGGTCCCATGTTTATACAAGGAAATAATCCAATTATGTAAATAGACAAAAGTACTCACAAACCAAAAGTTGTGTTCCATAAAATATTTAAATGCTTCTTACACCAACACTATGTGAAAGCAGTTTTTGCAGTCTCTATAAGTACTGCAACATATGTGTCAATGTCTGGCCCATAATAATTGCCAAATAATATGCAAAAGCTTCCCTTTTTCCTTGGCCAGAATTAAATTTAATTTAAAAGGGAGGAAAAGGGGGGTATCACAGAGTCTATTCAACAACTCTAAACATGCCATCTACTTTCTAGAAAGCACAGTACTTGTTAACTCCTGCCCACGCCTTCTTAACTTTTAGACCAATAAATGGAAAAGAAACTAAATGGCTATCTGATATCAAACATAAAACCCACAAAAAGAAACGAACTCTAGACGCCCTGTGATACAGAGGTGGGAAACTTCCACTGGATTTTTAAAGTAAGAATGAACACAGCCTTGTTAGCTCTGTTGTAAAGTTTTGAGCTTTAACGGAAACCACTAACAACATTTACATTTGGCAAAAATTATTGTGCACGAGTTGTGGCTTTCATTTTCAATACTCTCGTGTTCTCCTGTGCATCTCTGGCATGCGGTCATCGCTGGCAATAATCACCTGCGAGAGCAAGCACCAGGTGGATTCGCGACTAAATCTCCAGACGTAAAAAGGTTTCGTTTCCAATTTTTTTTTCAACAACTGGCCTACATAAAATGCTTTATGAAAGCATTTTAACGAAAGCACTAATGAAATGAAAGCATTTGCTTGGTAGATATGCTTACTTCACAGTAATTCATACCGGGAACCCAAAATGAAATCTAACTATTCTAAGATGATTCTGTAAATTCAGACCAAGAAAAGAAGAAAGGCAACACAAAGGGCAGAAGTAAAGAATTGTCACTGGAGAACATGGTACATGACAGGCCACATGGTCTTGCACTTTTGAAGACAATACTTATCATTCTGAATCTCTATGCACAGGAGTGAATTAAACAAAGACTAAGAAACTTTCCTAAGGTCATAGAGCTCGAATCTAGCCCTCACCTTTTACTTCAAGAGCCATGGGTTCTGTTTCCCCACTAAGTAAAACGTATACAGCATTTAGAAAGAAAACGCATCAAGCATCGTGAAAATCATTACAACATCTCCCAGCAACACTTCCAAATAAAACTGCTGGTACATCAAAGAGCATGATGAGGGAAACTGAGTTACAGGTTTCTTCTGGCAGAAGTTAAAGAGAAACCTCCAAAACTATAAATGGAAAAGTCTTTAACTGTTTGGTTAGATAGCAAAAGGCCAGAACGTTTTAAGCAGGGAGCTCTACTTGACAAGTTCAAAGAAAACAAAAATCACCCTCAAACCATGCAATTTCCTGCAAATGGGCCATTCTCTTCACTGTCTTTGAAGACAGAGCCCATCCTGGCTACGGGGCCTTTGAAGTCACACAGAAAGCATACCTATGTAATTAGAAAGCATCAGAACCCATTCAAATGGCCCAAACTGGACTCAAGGATGCACCAATGAGGGAGTGTGGACAGAACAGGTAACTTGCTCTGTGACCTGACTTGCCTCTACTCTCTCCAAGCTTGGAATCCAAAAGTAACCCAAATATACATTAATAGAAAACTGCTAATAGTATTTGATTACTCTCAAAAAGTATTCCTATACACATAATCTACGTAGACACAGATAATAATACAAATATACAAGGCAACATAAATGTATAGTAAACACATATACAACCCCCTAGCCAAACTAATCAAATGGCAGAGAGAGAACACGCAAATTAACAAGATCGGAAATGAAAAGGGGGGCATCACCACAGACACAGAGGAAATTCAGAGAATCATTAGATCTTACTACAAAAGACTATATGCCACAAAATTGGAAAATGTGAAAGAAATGGACACTTTTTTAGATAAGTACCATATACCAAAATTAAATCAAGACTGGGTGAACAGTTTAAATAGACCTGTAAGTCACGAGGAATTAGAAGCTGTCATCAGAAACCTCCCTACCAAAAAATGCCCTGGACCAGATGGTTTCAATGCAGAATTCTACCAGAACTTTCAATAGGAGCTAATACCTATACTTCTTAATGTATTTCACAAAATAGAAACAGAAGAGTCATTGCCAAACTCCTTTTATGAAGCTACAGTCACCCTGATACCGAAATCACACAAAGACTTAACCAAGAAAGAATTACAGACCAATCTCACTCATGAACATTGATGCAAAAATTCCCAAAATACTGGCAAACCGAATCCAAGAACACATCCAAAAAATTATACATTATGATCAAGTAGGCTTCATCCCAGAGAGGCAGGGCTGGTTCAACATATGAAAATCTATCAATGTTATCCATCATATAAATAAACTGAAGGAAAAAAAACATATGATCATTTCATTAGATGCTGAAAAAGCATTTGACAAAATTCAACACCCCTTTATGATAAAGAGGTCTTGGAGTGATTAGGGATACAAGGGTCATACCTAAATATAATAAAAGCAGTATACAGCAAGCCGACAGCTAACATTAAATTAAATGGAGAGAAACTCAAAGCTATGCCACTAAAATCAGGAACAAGGCAAGGCTGTCCACTCTCTCCATACCTCTTCAATATAGTGCTTGAAGTTCTAGCAATAGTGATAAGACAACATAAGGAGATCAAGGTTTGACCAGCTTAGCTACCCTCCAAGCCCACAGCCTGACCTCGGGTTGGCCCTCCTTAACATCTACCCCACCTAGGATCTGCCGGAGTTCAGGAAGGGTCTGGTCTTGTGGAAAAATAACCACAGGAACTTCATGACTCGGGGCAGACACAGGATATCATGGAGGAGTTTCAGCGAGGATCCAGGGATGATGGTGTGTGTACCAGAAACCAGAGACCTTGAACCAGACCAGTGACTCGTAGCGATGAACATTTGCTGGTAAAGCTGATTGGACAAAAGGGTGTACTAAGTGACTCATGGCTCCTTATGCTCCCAGGGCGAAAGAGGAAGTATTGGAGAGGTGGGAAAGATAAAGAAGTGAAGAGCTCTTTTGGGTTTTGTTTTGTTCTTGTTTTTGTTTGCTTGCTTGCTTTGTTTTGTTTTTAATTTTCTTTTGGGGGGTGCTGCAGGGTTGAGGGAAAGATACAGGGGGCTGGGAGGTGAGCAGAATTAGGGTGTGTGATGTGAAATTCCTAAAGAATCAATAAAGAAATTCTATTTTAAAAAGTATAATCTCAAGAGTCTATGAACTATAGTTGTAAAGCTTGAGAAGGCAAGTCTGCATTTACAGCAAAAGTTTCAAAGTTAGAGTAGGAATTATATTTACAAAATAAGAAACAACATAAGGGAAGAAAATAACAATATTCTAGAGAATGGAGTTCTCTGATAAACTCAAACATTTGAATCAACAGATGCAAAAGGAGAGAAAATTAACAGAATAATCCTAAAAAAAAATTCAGGCCAAGGGAAAGTTCCCCAAAGCTTATGAGAAATTTTATGGTAAATTTAACAAAAATAAAAACTTAAACCCACCTATTAGGATGTAAGGGGCTACTGGAAAAAGAATATTGTAGTTTAACAATTTCCTAAAAATAAAAAGCTTCAAAGTGCAATGGAAATGGAAAATCAGATACCTGACCACAGTAAGGATATATAGAGTTTTACACAGCTACAATACCATTGTTTGACTTTAGGCAGGTAACATAGATAAAATGCTAATGTCCTGTCTGTTTTCACATATCCTATTATCTATGAAATGTTGAATGTCCCACCTATTCAAAAACTATAGGGCATGCATTGCTTCGACTTATTTTTTTTAATTTAAAATAATTCTTACCCTCTTCATTGCCTTGCTTTGACATTTTTACAGTCTAGGTCAATGGTCTTATGGAATGCCTTAAAAGCTGGTACTGATTATAGAGGTCACTACTTTGTAGTCAGTAACCAAAATAACTTACTGTTGTAATGTGATGGATGGAAATGTGTGTGTATGTGTATGTATGTGTGTGTGTGTGTGTGTATCTGCACGTCTGTGTCTGTTGTGTCTGTGTGTGTGTATCTGCAAGTCTGTGTCTGTTGTGTATGTGTGTCTGTGACTGTATGTGTGTGCGTGACTGCATGTGTGTATGAATAAAGTTATCTAAGAGATTATCTAATAATTCCAATGATGCAAGCTGCCTTCACAATGCAGTGATTTGACCAAATCAACCTTAACTAAGTAATCAAACTTAGCATCACCAAAACACGGGACAGACAGTATTGTACAGCATAGCCAGCCCCCAATATGATGTGACTAAGTGTCCACATCTGCACAGAAGTCTGGGCAACAGACACTCACAAATATTTTGTCATCACTGTCTCCAACTACACTGTAGAGATGCAGGATTTGGAATTGCAGAAACCTGTTTCCTTACTCTTGATTCTTTCATTCTCATTCACGGTGCCCTGCCAACAACAGAGTCCCCAATGGAGTGTACCAAATGGGGAAAGAAAAGGGCACTAAACACAGACTAAAAGGAGTTTTTTTTTTGTCCAGTATAAGACAAAATCTTTATACTGATCCACACAGGCAGTGTGTCTGCACACACATGCATGCGTGCACCCATGGCATAGAAATAAGTGGAATTCGCTGCTTTCTGGGGAAATCCGTGCATTAACATGTAATTATTGAGCTGCCACAAAGCCTCATTTTTGTTTTACTTACACCATACAGAAATAGGTTTGAATAGAAATTCTCAATTTCTTGCTTATATTCAAATGGCGTACCCACATTCCTGCTTAAGTTCTCAGTCAGAGCGGAGTAGCAGTAGCCTTGTATATAAAGTCATCTATTTTGAACAGAATCCATCTCTCTCTGTTATGCTTGTGTCCAGCCTCCCTCACAAAACCAAACAGCTGTCTGGGCTCTGAGGAGCACCCTCCATATGTGGACAAGACACCACAGTTCATGCTGTCATCAATAACCTTTCACCGACATTCAACTCAGTCACTCACAAGAATGTTTGAGTCATCTTATAAACCACTGCGAATGTCCTCAGTGTGAATTGTTAATCCATAACATGCTGCTTTTTAACTGGAACTTCGTAGAACTGGCATGAAAAGAACAGATGTTATTGTACAAATAATACTGATAAAAAAGCAAATTAGATTCACATACGAAGCTATTATAAACACATGTAAATATTTCTTAATTTCATAGCAATGTCAAACAAATGACTATGTACAACATTTGCAACTTTTTAATTCCATTTTCATAAAGAAAATGTTACTTGATACACTATGTGACAAAGTCATAAATATGAAAGAAAGGTAAATCCGCAGAAAGAAAAGCAACAAACTACAAATATTCCATCAACAAATAACAATTTTTATATAAAGAATATTTGAAAGCCTTCTAGCAAAAAGACCTTCTAGAAAAGTTTTAAAACCATATAAATAAGCTGTTGAAAAGGTACACTGCTGTAGGAACTCCTTCAGCCAATAGCCTTTAAGACACGAACCCACTTGGGTGTGGTCTCTTGTACTATAAAAGCAGACTGTAAAGTTTGAGCAATCTCTCTTGGCTGCTGGATTCAGTTCCTATTCCCCACTTGCGCAGACGACTGCTGATCAGTGAATCTACCCCTAAATAAAGAACCCTGTATTATACTCCATTCTGAGCTAGCGTGGGACTACTTTATCGCATTCATCTACAGTACACGTGGAGATTTATTGAACCTGATGAGTCCCAAAAGATGAATCCAAATAGAGAGCTGTGTCCTACATTGAGGTTTAGAATATTGATTACTTAAAAAAAAAAAATTGGTTTGGACAATGAGGTTAGAGAATCACAAGTTCTAGGCCAGAGTGGGTAATATAAAATGACACTGTATTTTTTTATAGTTTTTTTAAATTTTTACTGATTTCTATTGAGCTCTACAATTTTCTCTGCTCCCCTCCCTGACTCTTCCCTCCCCTTCAACCTTCCCCTTAAAAAACTGTCTTGTTTTTTCAAGTAAACATTTACTCTTTCTGTCTCCGTTATTCACCTTTAACCATGGGTGGGAGTGGAGAAGTGGAAAAGGGAATATGGGGAGAAATAACTAATACTACAGGTCTTATAAACAAGTCATATCAAAACCTACCTCTTAGAAGCTTCCTAAAATAGATGCATATGTAAAACATTACTTTTAATGTAATTACCCTACAATGATCAGACAATTCCCAAAAACCTGCCTGGTGAGTTAGGCCTACTGGTGCAATAGTGGTAAAAATGGTATGGGAGTAACCACCCACTTTATTATTGAATGTAAGGCCCACTTCACAAGATGGACCTGCATTGTTAATGGGGCCAAGAACCTGTGGATAGATAGGTGATAAGCATTGGGAGAGTACTTAATACTATTATTCTGCTAAAGGAATATAGAATAAAAAAAAAATCATTGCTAAAGACTTCTTGCTATACCTCAGATCAGTTTATCTCTCAACCCTCATCAGAGAAGTATCTGCTCACAGGAGGTATCAACTGATAGACAATCAACTGGCCCATGTGAAGAGATTCAAGAGACTGGGGAGGGCTCAGTGCTAAATGGGACAGTCATCATATGCCTCCCCATAAAGCTCTGGATCTTCATGGGAAAGGCGTTGGAAAAAAATTGTAAGAGCCAGAGACGGTGAATATCTTTAAGACAACAGTGCTTTCCAAACACGACAAAAAAAAATAGCATATACAAATGCATAGCACTTGCAACAAAGATGCACAAAGCCCGCACAAGATCAAGCCAGACACAAATCCCAGCATGGGGGAGCAGGTGGGTGTTGATGGGCATAAAATCCATATAACAAGCTGAGGAGCTACTGGCTGATGGTTTCTGGGAAAGGAAGAGTCAGTTGTTTTTAATTGTGGTACCCACCGCATGCTGAGCACAGAGAAGGCCCTACTGCCAAGAGTAGTTCAAAACAGAACAAAACTCAAGTTGGGAGCACAGGTGAGAGTGGACTCCGGAAGTAGTGGGGGTGAACATGCTTACAAGAAGACTATATGACAATCTCAAAGACTTAATAAAAATATTTTAAAATATAAAAGTGTATTTAAGAAAAGGGCATTTCAAATATCTATCCTGGTAATATAAACTGGCATAAATCTTCTATAATATAACTTGGCAATATTGAACTTTCTGCCTAACCCAACAATGTCACTTCTAAGGATCCAGGTGGAAAAAATTAATTGGGTCACTACACAAATAAAGTCAGCTTAGATTATGGAATTCTCTTAGTCAGGGTAGGTAATAATATAACATGCATCAATAAACTATCATATAGCTAATAACTATTGATATTGACTGTAAATATCCATGGATTGAGTATACACAGAAGTGTGAACATGTGTGCAGAAGGCTCTTTCTTTATGTAACAGATTCAGAGAACAAATTATAAAGTAGTGTAGCATTCCTATCTCTCTTTATTTAAAAAAGCACATACATCGTGGGTGATATGATACTTTGGAGTATTAACTGAGAGGGTATTTTTTTTTTTTTCGTTTTACTCCATTTCTGGCCCTGAGTCATCTACACTCAAATACACAAGTAGAATTCACTGGCTCGGGGAAGACTGCTCAAAGAAAGTAATACAGAGGCTCAAATTTTGAGTTCCCAAACAGAATTTTAAAATCTTGGAAGAGGCATAACTCTGTTCTGTCCTTTAATTTTACTGAATTGTAAGACACTTGGCTTTGAATATTTAAACCAGAAACTCAAGACTCAGAACAATACACGTGCTCATAGGTAAACAGAGAAAGATATCTATCAGAACAAATTACCTACTTTGGAAAGATAAGCATGTTGGGGAAAAGAGCTGGGAAGACAGATTTAATAGGTCCTTCTGAGGGGGCACAGGTCCTCACCTTACGGAAATGATACAAAAGTAACCCATCTACTGACGATAAGTTTGAGAACCGGAAATCAAGGCACATAGTACTAACACCCACCAGGAGTGTTCCTTCTCCTAAGACTGAAACAGACAGCTGGGAAAAGGACAGAGGGGGACCCCAGGGCAGAGCAGACTTGAGGTGGCTTCCTTAGCCTGAAGCAGTATAGAAGAACATCCAAAGAGGACAAAGGCAAGAGACAACCACAGGGCCAGGACAAAAGTGCAGAGTCAGCACAGGAAACAGAGTCCCCAGTGATATGTGTCATGCCGTGCAATAACACGCACTAGGTAAGAAAGAAGACAGATGATGAGCAAAAACAGCCCTCGGCAGGAGAGGGTAGCATCCCAGGACACTGGCCCCCTATGGCCTTCCCTCCCCAAACATGATGAAATGCCTGGTGTAAAATTGGGAGGGGAGGGGAAGAGCAAGGCACACCCAGGAATGAAATAAGAACATATTTAGCTGACACAATTTACTAGAATTAATTTTCCACTAAGAATGAGGCCTTTGGGATGGAAACCAAATTTAAGTATAGAATAACAACAACAACAATAATAATAATAAAGCAACAGCACCACTGACTGAGCAATGGCATTTCATAGAAAAGTTCTGCCTTTTACATACATGTGTGGAAATACTTTGTAATAGTGTCAAGCATGTTACTGCAAGGCCATGAAACAAACTGTTGTTGTTGCTTTTATGGTAACATTATGGTTACCAAAACCAGTTACCTTGCTCAAAAAAACAGTTACTGTTCTGCCAAAATATTTTAAAGAAGTTCATGAATAATTATATTTCAAGAATAATTTTAATAACAAAATACACAGATCATTTCTCTCCATTTCTAAATCCCAGATTTAAGATGTCCAGCATTTCAAATACAGAACTAATTGAAAACAAAACGGGAAAAAGAAGTCTCACACGGACCTATGATTTCCCTGAAAGAACAAAGCAGGGCACATGCAGTGGGATCCAGGTGGAGTGACTGCACACGGCAGGGAAATATTGTGAAGGAAGTGGTACTGTCTCTTTAAAGACATAAAATCCTAATTTTCTTAAAATATACAGCAACCCAAAAGACCTTAATAACCTTAATTACAATTCTCTGCAAGTAGAACCTTCATAAGCCTTAAATCCCTTTGCTCGTTTTTACTGCCAGCAATTAGACAAAGCACACAGAGCTGAACCCTGTGTGTTTGAGTTTAAGAGTATCAAGAAACATCTGTGACATTTAGGGGCCTTCATTTCCTCGGTTTTTTTTTTTTTCAATGCAATGAAAATACTTAGAGAGGGAAAGAGATGGGCAAGGGAGAGAGGGTGAAAAAGAATGAGACTTAGGATAAGTAGAAATGAACTTAAAACTAATTCAATATCCAAATAAGCAATACTTAGATCTTGTTCATATAGTTTGTTTCAATATTCCTCCAGCCTTCAGGCAACATGTTACGTAGGGAATCTGAAGCCAAGACTGAGTGTATGAACTGCGGTGCTAAATTAGCAAGGGATACTTTAAAGCCCAGCTACCCAAAGTGTGGTCCTCGGCCCTGTAGCATCAGCCAAAAGCTCCATCTTGGACCTTATCATCTTCCATCCATTGAAGAGGATTCCTAACTGGATTCCAACCCGCTGCTTTAACATGTACATACTAAAGTTTAAATTTATTCCCCACCTATATTCCAAAAAGAGAACAGGCAAAACAATCCATGGTGCTTGAGAAGCCTAAAATTACCTTTGTGATTCTCTATACATAAAACATATATGTGTGTGTGAATGATATTATATGTAATAAAAACAAGTCATAATAATGGAAGAAGAGATTTTCTACATCATAATCTGAAAACAGAACCTGAATATTGAGTTATGTGCAGGAGAAATTCAATGTTCTGTTCCTGGAGATAATTAGTAGATCCTACTCAACCTCCAACACGAAAAACACCCTAATGACTTAATTATTACTGTAGTCAAGTATGGTCTGTGTAATAAATAAATCTTCCTCTTGAAAAGTAGAGAAATGAGCTTTGAGGGTATCCTAACTTAAGGAGAACTAGCAAAGACTAGGAAATAGAAAACTTATACTTCTCAATTGTTTTGGGTTTTTTTAATTCATCAAAACTTACAACTCTCATTTTGGGATTTACCCGAAATGTCTGTATCTGGCCCAGATCTGAGCCTGATGGTCCATCTGCATTGGATCAGCCTTCACAATCTTTTCTACCCTGGGTTCTGATGATGTCTTCAGGCACATGCTGTTGGGGAACAGGGCTGTTCTTTGCTGTCAACCTCAAAGGTTGAGAGAATGCCCCTTGTAACTAACACCCCACTGTGAGTCTATGCAGGGTTAAATCATTGACGCTATTTGCATTTTCCCACTTGCTTCCTCTTGAGGAACCAGTTCTGTGAGTTTATGACCTACTGGGGGAAGGTGATTGCTCTTTTAGCCTAAGGCTGACTATGTCTTGGAATATGGCCCCGTGCACATCACCTACAGCACCAAACTGTCAAGAAGAAATGATCACATCTCCCCCCAGCACCCCAGTCTCTACTCTTGCCCCTCTTTTTACATGGGCAAATGCCTCCTATCCTGACCATTTTTTAAATCTTTCTCTGTCTTCCTGACTTCTGTTATTATCCTTCTGGGACATTATCAGTCCACTATATATATTTTATTTGTTCAAGGTAATAGGATATTCTGTATTAAATTTTAAAAATCATTTCCAGAGTTCAGGGCCTCATAATCCTGAGTCAGTAATCTGACATCAATTCCTGTAACTTCAACATACTGGAAACCTTACTAATCTTGCAGCTGGCTTTGCCACTTTCTGTTTCACTGGTTTAGGTTCACTTTCACACATATTCCTGTTCACCATTGGTGACACGAAAGTGTCTGGCTCTGCACACTTGAGGAAGGTCCAACAATTTCCCCCACTAGGCTAGACGTCTTCTTAGCAGAGTTTATTGGTACCTGTAGCCAATAAAGCAACCTGTACAAACTCTAACTTAAGACTAATTAATCCTTTTAAATATCTCCAAATTCCTCCATATTTCCTCTGAATAAAGTTACAACCTATCAATCCTGACACAATTTGTGAGGCAGAAATGAAGCAGCATAATGCAGCCCGCAAATCCATAGTGGCAATTTTATTTTAAACGTAAAATTCTATCACTTTTGTGATGTAAATTAATTGGTTTAATTGGACACATGTTTATAACATATAGGAATGACTAGGCTTATGACACAAATCTATATAACTATTCTCCGTAGCAATTCTTATAGCATTTTACCGGTGTGTGTTAATTTTACATAATAACTGTTTCAAGAACACCATGCATGCTGACCACATTCATCCTTTCCCATCCACTCCAGTGAGTCTCACCTCAATGTGTGTGTGTGCATGTGTGTGCATGTGCACACACACAAACACACGCACTCATGCACTTACAAAGCTGGAAAGAATTCTAGAAGCTACAAATGAGATGAAAAGATGCGATATTTATTATATTTACTAGATTAGTCTATTCTTTATTAAAAATTCTCAGCATGTGTTCTATACATATAAAAATGACAATATTCTTGATAAGTATGATAAGGACTATCTTGACAATTGTTGCTAATATTTGATTCCATGTGGTATTGTCTTAAGAAGCTGAACCATGGCAAAGACGTTTCTCCCTAAACAAACATTCATCAAACTCCTGAGTCCTCCTCTCCCAGAGTCCTCAAACGTGGTCCCTTGCTAGGCAGGATTAATGCTTAAACTGACAAAGGGCTGAGAAAGATTATTCTCTCTGGATGTCTGATGGAATTGGCCATTCCCTCTCTGGACATCCGATTGCCTTGACAAAGTCAGCAAGACTGTTCAGTCTGTTTAGAATCTCCCCTTCTCATGTCTCCTCTGGGCAATTGTCTATATGCTGCCATCCCTGCCTGCCAACCCTGACACTCATTGGTAAAATATCCCTGCTTTTTTACTTCTTGTACCCAGAAGTTACCTCAGCTACCCCAAGGACTCTTCGTTCCCACTGTAAAAATTGGGAGGAAGGGGATCTGCTTTTGAAACTACACTATCCAGGCTTAATACTCTCTAAAGAAAAACAAGATGCCAATTATCAACAACTCTGATAATTTCTGAAGATAAAAGCAAGAACTCGATTTCAGAGGAAGAATTATACATTTCAAGAGAAGAACCAGCTCTAAACTTATACACTATATTTAAACTCTTACAAAAGTGCTAAAGAGGAAAGAGGGAAAGGTTGGGATTTAGTTCTTTGATAAAGCACTTGCCTACAAACACAAGGCTCTAGGTACCTTTAGCAGCACTGAGCAAAAAGAGGGGGAAAAGACACTGGGAGTGAGAACTGGCAAACAATATAAGGTAGGAGGCCTCATCCTGAAGTCCATCCTTAGAAGAGATCCAGTAAATAGCAACGTCACCCAAAATAGTCAACTATGACTTAGAATAAAGGTGCTTTGTAATGTGTATGGTCTTAACTCATATCTTTTCTCAATGAGCTACTGCTGGGTACATCCCATGGGAGTAAAGCTAAGAGGATCTAGAGAACAGGACATCCACCACAAGTAAGAAGTTGGAGGGACTCTTCAACATGCTACTTCAGAGGAATCCCAAGATGACTATGAAGAGTTAAGGCAGTACAGCCGATTGCAGATCAAAGCCTTAGAATAAGAATTCTTTTCCTCAAAAGGACAAAATGGTTAGAACCGACTCAGACAAACTGAAAGAGTTTTCAGTTTCATTGGGGATACAGTTAGAGAGAAAATACCATTCCAGCGAAAATGAGTCATAAAATTAAAAATGTAAGAAATACAGTCAAGGGGATGGGATGGGATGTAGCTCAGTTGGTGAAGTGTTTGCCTAAAAGGTAAAAGGCCCTGGAGTTCATCCCAGCAGCACATAATTGAACACAGTGATGCGGACCTTTGATCTCAGCATTCAGGATAACCAGAAGCTCAAGGTCACCTTCAGCTACATAGTTAGTTCAAGACTATGTTGTGATACAGAGCCTCTGGAATGGAAGAGACAGATGAATGGATGGAGAGAGGAAGACACAGATCAATTCATTGTAAGGTGAGCCATTGGGAAAGAGTGGGTCTCATTACCTAGAAAATTAATTCAAGTGCTTTTCACGCTTTTTTAAATAAAAAATTGGACTGACAGGGAAGAAAGCCTATATTAATGATTCATGTCATTTGCAATAAACCCTTTCACTCTGTGGTATTTAACTGATACTTCCCAAACCTCTGTTAGGTCAACAGGGAGACCTCAAACAGTCAACCAGTTTAATCAGAACCACATCAAAGAAAACTGGGCCACACAGAAGTACTTTCCTACATATGATGCAACACAATACATGTATGATTTCAAATGCCCCCAGTCCTTCCACTCTTAGTTAAAACTGTCATCTTTCTAGACTTAGCAAAATATAGACATCGTTCAAGCCTGAGGAATTTCATATTTAGTTGGAATTAAATCTCTTTGTTCTTCTTTGCCACATGTCTGTGTTTAATAGGGTAGAAAGGAGGTATGGATATGACTGAAAACCCAGACTAAGCATTAAAACTAAATGCATATATCACCAAGTGCTAAGATTTCGTCTGTAAAATACCCCAGATCTGAAAGTGCCAATACTCTAAATTCCATGTCTTCATCTTCTAGTAATTTTGGCTCTTACATTGAATGATTCATATATTAAAATGGATTTCATGCTTGTTCAAGAATTCTATCTGTTACTGCATGCGCGTTTATAGTAGTTCTAAAACTCAGCTTATGGTATACTTAAATGCAGCAAAAATAGATTCCTCTATAAAATATTTACAAACAGAGAAATAAACTTGATAGATTTATTTTTTTTATTTCTGGTCTGTAAATCTCACAATTTTTGATATATTCAGGTGTGCAAAATGAATTCAATTCCAAACTCAGTATTTTATCCAACACTGATTTTTTTTAAATATTTACGTGTGTGTGTGTGTGTGTGTGTGTGTGTGTGGGTGTATGTGTGTGTGTGTGCGTGTATGGGTGTGTCTGGGGGTTTTGCTGCATGTATATCTGTATACTTGTGTCCTCAGAGGCCAGAAGAGGGTGTCAGATTCCTGAAATTAGAGTAATGAACAGTTGTTACCTGTCATGTGGATGCTGAGGATCAAACTCAGGTCCTCTGGAAGAACAACCCGCAATATGATCCTTTCCATAGCAAAAGGAGTACGATTCATTTATCCCCTTCCTAGTTATATCTTTGGCTCATCTTTCACAAAGCTGACCCATACTCCCTGACAGGCTCTCAGTTTTGTGGGCTTTGCAGAGACATTCAGCCAAAAGCAACTGTCAGTCACATGGTCACATACTGCTTTTAAACTTCCCTTTAAGGCTTTCTATTTTCTTGGCTGTTTGCATTGTTTGTTTTTCATTTTATACATTATTTTATTCATTTCTCTCTCAACCAAGTTCATTGCTTTGTTCTTGTTTTGCTATCATGTATGAGAGCAATAAACAGTCTGAGGAAGTATCAACGGTCTTGCTGATTGACCATATAGTAAGGCCATTATACACACATCTCCTAAAAATACAGTAATCCTTTATTGGTACATGATGTTATTTACAACATGTTCTTATGAAGGCTGTTGGAGACTCTTAATAATAAGACCAGCACCATAAATTACTACTTGCCTACACATCTAGGACCACAAATCTAAGCAAAATTGAAGACTAAAACTCTGCTTCTCCAGGTTCTGGGTGGTTAGGCATAATTTGTTGTTTAGAGCTCAAAGCAGAAATGTGATTGGTACCAGTTTAGTTTCTTGGTTGTGATGAGAAACCAGCAGCCTCACTAGAAGCCCTGTCTTGGAGACTTAAGCTTATATCTCACCCATCAAAACCCATCTTTCCATGGCAGACTCATCCACTCACCAGAGACAATGCCAATGCTCACCCATCTGCATTATGCATGTTTTCTCTCCTCACACTTTGCATTTCCTCTGTTGCCTTTGTTTCAACTGGCACAAAATATCAGTACATACTTACGGAGTACAGAAAAATAACTTGGTGCGTATGCAACCGGCAATGCTAAAATTATGATCATTAGAATTCTCTTTCCTTTGAGCATTTATTATTTCTACCTATTTATAAATTTTATTCTTTAAGGTATTTTAAAATATATTGTGAATGACATTATAGCTACAATTCTAGGCTACTCAATACCAACACTAATTCCTCCTACCTAGCTGTATTTTAGTTACCAAATTCAGCCTCTCTCCATTCTTTCTCATTACACTTCCCCTCTCCCAAAAAGACTGATTCTTGTTCGCATTTCTACAAATGACATGTGATATTTATCTCTCCGTGTTTATTTATTTTATTTTGTCCTCCAGCTCCATCCATCTTGCCACAAGAGGCAAGAAATTTTGTTCATTTTATAATTGAATAGCATCCTATACAATATACTCACAGACCACAAACAAATACACACGCCACAAAACACACACAAACAAGAGTTAATGGGCACTATGACCGACTACATATTATGGGTTCTGAGAATAATTGTAAAATTGTAGTGGGAGTGCAGATGTTTCTTTGGCATGATGACTTCTCTAGTATGTACATACATAAGATGGAATTACTGCAAAACCAATTAAACAAGTGGATAAGAACATTCTAATTTGAAAAAGAGAAAGTCAAATACTTACATAATCATAAAAAGGAAAACATAAAAGCTAGGCATTTCTCACCCCAGAATGCATCAGCCTTCATAACTTCATGCTTCAAAACCTCCTATCTTTCTAACCACAAAAATATCAAAAGGGTTTATTTAGAAATAAAATCCCTTGATATTACTCTAAAATCCATTAAGGTTTCTATCACCTCCAAACAATGTGGAGTAGCATCCTGATTTAGGTCTGTATATAAAGCATAAAATACAAACTGAGTTCCTGCTTCTTCTTTTCATCCAGTATAAAAATACATCCAACCCTTATGCCCTTATTTTTAGTTATGATTCAAATTCATGTTTAATATAGTCTTCACTTTACTAATTTGCCCTCTAACAAACATTTTGGTTATTTGCTCTATCCTGGGATGGCCAAATGTTGAACTAAAACAAATATACAATTACCTAACTCAAAAGAGGAGAGGAATATAAAGAACATTAAATTCCCCATAAGAATAGTTCTCCAACACTCTCACTTTTAAAGATAAAACCTGTATAAATCTAGAACCCCCCCAGAGATATTTCTATTATATTTCTCACAGTCTGGTGAAACAATATAACTGTGCTATGTATCTTCCCAGGAGAGAGTAAGCTTCCCATGGGAACGTCATTGCCTATGCACCCCAACACACCCAGAAAACAACTCAGAGCATCAACTATTGACATCAGCTATTATTGCACAATGATATTACCAAAATAAAGGGAGTTTTAACTAAGGTTGTTTTGGATTTTTTTTATTTATTGGAAATAGATTCTTTTCTCATACAATGTATCTTAATTAGAGTTTCCCCTCCCTCCACTCTTCCCAGTCTCTCCCCCCACCACATACCCTTTCAACGTGGCTCCTTAGAAACGAAAATAAGACTCTGTATCACCAGGAACATACAGTATAACACATATATCTGCAAGGCGTGCCAAATTTAGTAGAACATCTAGTGGAAAAGGCTCTCTCATGATCACTTAATCCCTAAGTTAACTTAATCACAACCATTTTATCATAAAATATACGGATCACCTCTTCAAAACAATAATCAACTACATCTCATATCAAACGGGTCATTAACTTATTGATGCAGTTTAACTCAGCAGGTTGTATAAATAAACAATGTCTTCTGAGTAAAGATTCCCTATCTTCAGCTACCCCACACCTCAGTTTCTAGCTGGATATCACTTCCTTAAGTACAGCACACAGATTCCCTAAGTAAAAGAAAACAGAAATACAATGTAATTCTTAGATGTGAAAAACCCATTTCTTTTCCATCTACGGTGTCTTTAAACATAAAACCACTTTTCCATAGTCCCCCTTACATAACACAGGTAAAAACTGTCTTGTTCTTGAGAGCCTGGAGAACATGGGTGTTGGAGGGGTGTGATAATTCCCCACAGTAGTAAAAGGGAGCAGAGATGTTCACCCCTTAAAGCAGTGGTTCTCAATCCTCCTAAGACTGTAACCCTTTAATGTAATTCTTCAGGTCATGACAGCCCCCAAACGTAAAATTATTTCATTGCTACCTCATAACTTTAATTTTGCTATTGTTATGAATCATAATATAAATATCTGCTGTGAAACCCCAATGTGGTCCCGACCCACAGGTTGAGAACCACTGGCTTAAAAAATAAGAATTTAGTCTTCTCTTTCATTGGCCTTAAGAGTCTCATGATCAATGGTCAATATTGCTAACAGCAATAAAGATGGCCTCACCCACCTTCAGTATCTCACAGAACTCTGCCTGGCAGGTACAATACCCACCCTAGTTCTCTAAGCCTTGACTGCCCATTAAAGGAAGTCTCATCTCATTCTTATTAATTTACAGAGGCAAAATGTACCTCATAAAGTTCCCTATTCTTCTTGAGATGTGGGGGAGAGGAGTGAAAGAAAGAGCCAGAAGAAACCAGACATGAGAAAATGAGAAGGTGCCGTGTTGAAACAAGTTTCCAAGAATGCAAGACGTAGTTCTTTGCTTTCTATCCACAGCACCAAAATCTAAAATGTTTTTCATGTCCTCAGCTCTGCAGATTTTCCTTGGGGAGAAACAACACTCTAGTCTATAACCAATCCTATATGAGTTTATGTGGAATGACATGTTGGGTAGCTGATAAATACAGGAAAAAAACAGAGATTGGCTATCTTAGATGCTCTTAACATACACAGCTATTCCCAGAATTGTGTATGTTAAAAGAGCACCTTATGTGATAAATGATGAGCAATAAAAGCATAGGAAACGTGTTTTGGCCTTTCTCTCTCTTTGTTATACAGGTATATTTGTATATTACAGATATATCCAAAATAGGAATGGGAGGAAAGGAAGAGAGAAAAAGAGTGGAAAAAAAAGATTCTTTACTTAACAATCAGTTTAAAATTAACTTCCTTAATTCATTCAGATTCATACATACTCATTCATTTACTCTTTACAATCAGTAAAGATGACCCCTCAGTAAAGATGAGACAATAAAATTATATTCCTTTAGTCAAATGCTCTGAATTCAGAGACAAGAAAGCATGAAGGGTTTTCACCATCCTGGAGGCACACACCACACTGCCCCCACAGCCCATCTGAAAGCAAAGCTCCAAAACCACCAGCTTCTGGTTAAAGTAAATCAGACCAGAAACAACGGGGTCTTTGTGGCGGAAACTTCAGTTCAAGTGCACGAGGATCAGATAAAATGCAACACATGGCGTCTGAACTCCAATGATAGGCTTTGATTTCTAGATTAAAAGTTAAGCAACCAGCAGCATTTGAACGCTTAAGAGAAAAGGATATACAACAAAATAAAGACTGGCTTCCTCCTAGGTGGACAACCAAACAGAAAATGGAAATGCTGGAGGTGTTACAGAGTGGCCCTGTGACATCTTTATATTAAAGTGGCAATAGCTGTGCTGTATTCAATAGGACATTTTGTTATGATTATAGGTAACAGATATTGATAGCCATGTTTAAAAAATGTGTCTCAAAAACTACTGATAACAAAAACAGCTATTAATCCGGCAAGACACACGGTCAGGCCCGTGGTCTTTAAGGCCCCTCTCCTGTTCAAGGGGAGGAAGTGGTAGACGGAACGAGTTATGCAGCGTGTGTCTCAATTACCGCTATAAAACCAGTTACCCAAATTCTTTTAGAACCTCTTGTTAGGAGCTACTCAGATTACCTAAGATAATAAAAAGCCAGGAAGCATAAGGGTTCTTTTGACCACACATTAAACATGAATTAAATTACTGAAATTTCACGGTGTACAGTCCCAATATAGTATGTTTCTATGTTTAAAAGTAGAAGTTAACAATTTTATATACTGAGGGTAGTTTTAAAGGAATGCAAACACTTTTAACGAAAGTAACTCATATCCAAAATGTAACTCTTTACCAAAGATAGTTTTAAAAAGCTGGATTATGTAAAGGAAGTAAAAAATTAACCATAAAATATACTTGCACAAGATGATTTTTGCAGCAAAATTTTACACAACTTATGACTTCAAAATACTGGAGCAGTATAAATACCCACCCATATACAGGAGAGTTGTTGAATACATTCTGGTACATCCATGTGGTAGAATATATTACACTCACTCATCATTAAAAAATGAGTAAGATTCCTGTACTTGGGAAGCAGAAGCAGGCAGGTCTCTGGAGTTTAAGGATAGCCTGGTCTACATAGGGAGTTCCAGACAGCAAGAGCTACATAGTGAAAGCCTGTCTCAGGAAAAAAAAAGAAAATTAGTAGGACTCCTAAACTGATCTAGGCTTATATTCCGGATATACTGATAAGCCAAAAAAAAAAAAAAGTTTAATGCTAAAGAATATCATATACTGCTATCTTTTGATTCCAAAACAAAAGGTAAATTTAAAAATATACATATGGGCTCCTTTGTGAAAAAAGTCCCATGATATACAAAACAGGAAAGAAAGGAGAATGCAATGAGTGTAGAAGTGGTGGGCTTCTGGAAATAGGAACATCTCTCTCCATGCTGTTTCACCGTTCATAATTATGTTACTATCTGCCATACTGAAATCAAGAAAAATCACAAGGATTGGGACAAGGGAACCTAAAATGGATAAAACAGAAGACGACTTATGTGAATTTATATATAGGTACGCACATAGACACATGCCTGCTTCTGGGCTCAAAAAAAAAAAAAGCAATGAACTTACCCAGCATACAAATTTTGTTTCCTAAGTTACTCTTCTCAAGCAAATGACTCTTCTGAAGGAATGCTGACTCTACGGCTGGGTCAGGGAAAGTACAAAATCTGCTGAAGACATCTGGTTCCAGAGAGCAGTGCAATGTTCCCAGAATGCTAAGAACGTGCCATAAAGACCAGAGAGGCTCATGTCCAATCAGAGACTATTTGAGCAACAAGATAAATGGTAGCAGATTATAACTATCCATAGCAGAAAATAACAAAACATGATTCAATCGTGCCTAAGTAAATAGATGAATAAATAAATCAGGGAGAAGGGAAAGTTCTTCCTTACTATAAAATCCCATTCAGGGAAGACAAAGTAAATGAGGAACTTGAAGGATTGCTGGAAATTGCCATGGTCACAGTTTCTCACTCTAGCTAAAAGCATTTAATGAATGTGTGATAAGAAAGAAAATTTCAGGCTAGCAAGATACCTCGGCAGATCAAGCACATGCCAAGAAAATCAGGATGACCTGAGTCTGAGCCCTAGGATCTACGTGGAGCAAAGACAGGAGCCAGCTCCAGCAACTTGTCCTCTGACCTTCCACCCGTGTGCCACTGCGTGCATATGCCCTCAAACACACGCGCGCGCGCACACACACACACACGACTTAGAATGTAAAACAATTAATACATTTTTCTTTTTTGATAATATAAAATAGTCCCATTTCTCCTTTTCCTTCCCCCCCCCCTCTAATCTCTACCATAAAACCTCCTTTAAAGAGACAGGATTTTATAGAGTGCCCGAGTGTCAAAGGCCTTATTATAAAGTAATACCAAGGAAAACTGGTGACTGCACAACTGAGACATTTCAACACAGTGCTGAGACTACCTGCCACCATAACGGGATCAAGGTGGCACCAGGTGCTGCCTGATACAACACACTGAGGGAAAACATCCCTGTCATATCCCAGAGATAAAAGGCTTCAATCTAATTAGGAGAGGAACCCAAACGGAAGACTTTATACAGACCAGCATTCCACTAGCATCCGTATTTATGGATTGGGGACAGCCTCAGTTAGGAGACCATTACTATGATAAAATGCCATGACCAAAGCGACTTGGGGAGGCAAGGGTTTATTTGGCTTGCATTCCCATAACACTGTTCATCATCAGAGGAGGTCAAGACAGAAGCTCAAGTAGAGCAGGAACCTGGAGACAGGAGTTGATGTGAGTTCATGGAAGGGTGCTGTTTCCTGCCTTGCCTACAGCTCAATCTTATGGAGACATTTTCTCAGAGTTCCCTCCTTTCAGATCGTTTCAGCTTGTATTAAGTTGACATAAATCTTTCCAGCACAGGGAGGCAGGAATAGGAGGATCAAATGGTAAAGAGGGGGCAGAGGTGAGGAACACGAGGAAGGAAAGTTAAACTTAGGGTCGTTTAATAGATCAATGGAAGCATAACACAATAGAAGCTTCCTAAAAATATAAACATGTTAGAAGGCAACCTAAATAAAATTGCTAAATAATGGGGAATTCAGAGCTCCAACGGGACATCTCTTCTCGCCAAAGGAAGCTCACGGTGATGGGAATGTATTACATCTATTGAAGTTATTGACAACAGGAATCTCAAATCCATGCTATTGCCAAGTCTGCTGATTGCTTTCCACAAACTGAGAGTAAGGCCCTATCGCTGAAGAAAGCACTTATACAGTTCATGAAACATGGAAAAGTCGAGCTGATGCCTACATAGAGCCTTCACAACTATAGACTACTACTGTTCATGGAACTAAAGGTACCACGCATGCTACCAAAGGAGAAACACCAGCCTTGTAATGCATCCTTCATACCCATCAAAACTGTCTTAGGTCATTTCCAGGTCCGCTGATAGATTTGGTCTTTCCCCTTCATTTCCATCTAGACTAGTGGTTGCACTGTGGAGAGAATGGTATATACTAAAGAGTTTCATGTATGCCAACTTTGACAAACCATTTTGTATATTGCTCAATAAATGGAGTTCTAAAATCCTCACCTGACATGGAAGAGACCATCAATTTCCCAGTCCTTTGTCAAGGATTGATTTGCCACAATCTTAAGAATTTCAGTGACTCAGAGAGTCACAGGTAAATCAGCTGTCCCTCAGGAGAAATTCCTGTTCACACAGTGTCCTTGCCAGCCTCTCCACCGTACTAGCCTCTCCCAAAAAGGGAAAGAGTTCTCGGGGTAGAGTCATAGCAGTGATCTGTATGTTGTGGACCAATTGCCTCCAGCATCATTTCTCCTTTGGAACAAGTCTGTCATTCTGAAATTGTTGACAAAAGTCAACCAGCAAATGGCACCTTGTAGCTTCCCATACCACCTATGCCTGGGTAGACCAGACTATCTGAATCCAGTTTAAATTAGGACACTTATTTTTCTAGTTTTCAAAAGGTACTTCTATTATCAGCTTTCGCCAGTAACAAAGATATTTAGGCATCCTCTGAAAATCTAGAACAGTTAAAAACAAATGCTATATATTGGCATAAAGTAAACTGCAGAATCCTACTGTATCATCATAGCATAGTCACACACATGCACACACATACACACATGCGTGTGCATTCAAATACAGATAGATATAGTTATGAATATATATATATATGAGTAGATAATAGATATAAAAGACAATAGATAGATGATATGTGGATAGATAGGTGATTGATAGATGATTTGATAGATGGAAGATAAATAGATGATAGATAAATAGATGATAAAGAGACACATACATACATACATACATATATAGAAATACAGATAGATACATAGATGATAAGTTATTTAAATCATTACATCTTAGAGTCAGTTCAAATCCCTGATTCTGATGCTTAAAGTAATGTGATTTGGGGAAAGTTTCTTAATATCAGAGCTCATCTTATCTTTTTCTTTCCCACTGTTCAAAAAGGGTATCCTTCACAGCAGGGGTCAGCAAACTATAACTCAGCAGCCCAATGTGGCCCATCACAAGTTGTTTTTTTTTTTATGTTTTTAGAATAGAACTACGTTTATTCCTTTACATACAATCCACTACTACACTGGGATTCTGAGGCGAGCACTAAAGAATCACTATAGAAATATGACCCATGAGGCCTGAAACATTTATTTTCTTGACCCCTATTATGGATTGTTGTGAGAGTGAATACAATGCTACAGACCACTGGCACCTAACATTTAGGTGACTATTATCAAATATCATGATAATATTCAAAGTAGTATTTTTAAAAGAAAAATTGTCTGAAAACATATACATATCAAGCAATATTATATGGCCTGAGAAAGTTGGATATATATATACTTAGAACACACACATCACAAGTCAAAGAAAAAAGTCATGAATTTGAAAAGGGAGGAAAGTATAATTTTCAAAAATTTTAAAAGCCATTTAAATAACAAATGAAATTTTTCTATGGTCATATAAAATTTTACACTCAAATACTACACACATTAAAATATTAAGAAAAAGTAGCCCATAAAAACCATTTCCTTGTTCCACAACTCGTAAGGCTGAGGAGGCATTACTCACAGACCCTACACTGTGAAGCTTTTCACCAACAGTGCTGATCGCATCAGTTAAAGCTGCGGCTCCAGCGCCTGCCTGCGTACCATCTTGCCTTGACTTTTCTTCTGTCAAGCAAATCAGTCCATTTTACTTTTAAACCTGGCTTCAGTTAAGTTCTTACGGCACAAGCAGAATGAAGCCAAGTTCTTGGCCAAAATATCGTAGCAATGGCTTATCTAACCACCCTATCAATCTCCCTTCCAATACTGGCTCGAAAAATGGTCTTTATAAAAGGAAAGATCTTACATCCCTATTGGATCACCATTGTAAGGTGCAGGAATCTCAGGAAGCTGGAAGAGTAAACAGTCGGAGCCATTTCTTTTCTTGTGGCATAACTAAATGGCCCCATTATGCCACCAACTAAAAATAAATTTTAATTTTATTTCTGATAATTAAAACTACATCTCACACATACTTTGAAAGGTCTGCAGATTTTTAATTCATATTTCAAAAAAAGGCTAAACCTTCATGATTGCAAAATCTTTCGGTGTAAGAAGATGTAAATATTGACAGCTGGACATGAAGAGTAAGTGACAGAAACTCTAAATATCTTCCTGTCTTGAAATTTCAAGATCAAACGTGAATGAAAATGTGAAAATAAGATTTAGTGGGAATGTGGAAGATTAGCAGTTTAGTTGGAATTGTTTCTTTTGTTTCTTCCTGTAAATGGCAGAGAGGGGAAACATGGCCTTGCATCAGGAAAGACATCAGCTTGCTGAACTCGGCAACAAATAGCTTCCTCCCTCTCTAGCACAAGCAGTGAAAGAAGAAAGGCAATAGACTAGAATAAGGTTGATGCCTCATCCCGACTGCAGTGTGTGACCCAGAGACTGTGGCAAGGAATGGTAACCTACAGCTTATACGGATGAGAATTTTAATCCAGGAACCTTGAGTGGACCACAGGCATCAGGTCAAAGGCAGGTACTGGCTGGATTTTGCCTCTGAAACCTAAATGTTGAAGTCTCTTGCTGAATTCAAAGATTAAAGTTTATTCTAACAGAAACAAAGATAGCACAGGAAAACAAGGAAGTGACAGGGTCTACCAGCTTTTGACCTTACTCAACATATTCACATGAATTTAAAAACATTTATAGTCCCTGTATTGCACACCCTCTGAGATTCAACCATTGAGTTTCTTCCTTGAAAATGATATACTTGTTGAGAGCAGATACACTTCAGTGTTATCATTATCCCTGATGACAGTTTCTGGCTTTTGAGGACAATGCAGTATATATAGAGTATTGATTCACTGTTTTAAAGGTGGTTTTTACATTTGTGTGTGTGTGTGTTCTTGACTTCATGATTAAGATATGGAAATAAAAATTGACTTCTTTCTACAAATCTTCCTGGCTGTTTTCGGAAAAATAAACATTTCTTATTAAGTACTACAGCACAAATTGCTGATGACTACCTTCTTTTGTCTCAAGGATATAGTATGTCCCCAAATTACAGTGTTGGATCTTAGCTTCTCTAGCATCTCTTGTCAGCTATGACCTTTGGGGGAGGGCTGTATTGCTTATAGAACTCTGTCTGGTTCTAGTGTCCCCACCACAGCACCCATCCTCCATATCCTTCATAAGACAGGATATGGAGGATGTCACATCTGACTGGGTATCTTTTCATATATTCACAAGAAGAATATTCAAGATGCCACATAGCTATCAATTAATGTTCAAAATTAAGCTTCTCTGGAGTCCATTTTTCTCTTTAAGAAAAAGAGAATCCTGGGTCTGGTGAGACAGCTCAGCAGATAAAACGGCTTTTAATGTAAGCCTGATAACTCTGAACCCCAGGACCCATATAAAGACAGCCCACGCACTGGCTAGTGTCTATAATCTCAGCAGCATTCCTGTGCAGTGGGCAATGGAAACAGAAGACTAGGCTGGAAGCATCGCTATGCCCCACAGCCACAGAAACAGGAAGACTCTGCCTCAAAAACAAAGTAGGGAGAGAAAAATCAATCTGGAAAATTGTCCTCTGACCTACAGACACACACACACACACACAGAGACAGACACATACACACGCAAAATAAATCTTTTTTTTAGTTAACTTATTTATTTATTAAGGATTTAAAAAAATGTATCCTTATAGGTCTTTGTGACTACTGGTGAACTACTAAAACTACTAATCGCTACTGCTATTAAAAGTAGCTCATAGAGTAGGGACATAGCTAAATCCATAGCGTATGTGGCTATAACAACCAAGTCCCTGGGTTCCATTCCCAGCACTGTCTAAAACCTGGTGTGGTGGCAAACACCTGCAGTCCCAGAACTCAAGAGTCAGAGGCGAGTCCGGTTTTATCCCAGGCTTTTTCAGACCCAGGCCAGCTGGCCTTGGTGAGTTCCCAGTAGAACATCCCCATTGTCTCAGTGTGTGGGTGCACCCCTCGCGGTCCTGAGTTCCTTGCTTGTGCTCTCTCTCCTTCTGCTCCTGATTTGGACCTTGAGATTTCTGTCCGGTGCTCCAATGTGGGTCTCTGTCTCTGTCTCCTTTCATCGCCTGATGAAGGTTAATATTCAGGAGGATGCCTATATGTTTCAGACTCGCTGAACATAGCGGACAATGAGGACTACTGAGAACTCAAGAACAATGGCAATGGGTTTTTGATCCTACTGCACATACTGGCTTTGGGGGAGCCTAGGCAGTTTGGATGCTCACCTTAGTAGACCTGGATGGAGGTGGGTGGTCCTTGGACTTCCCACAGGGCAGGGAACCCTGATTGCTCTTTGGGCTGAGGAGGGAGGGGGACTTGATTGGGGGAGGGGAAAGGAAATGGGAGGCGGAGGCGGGGAAGAGACAGAAATCTTTAATAAATAAATTAAAAAAAAAGTCAGAGGCAACCCGATGAGAAGTTCAAGGTCAATCATTGGTTCCCTGAGCTCAAGGTCAGCCTCAGCTGCAGGAGACCTTGTCAAGAACAGGAGGAGGCCGCTGTAGGTAGAGGCACTCACCTATATACTATACTTCACAGATCTTGGCTATTATTTTAGGAAGAAAAGGATACAAAGAACAAAGAAAAGAAGTCAGCAGTCTGTGCTGCAGTGCTGTGTTGGGAATATGTGAAGACCTGGGCACGAGTCCATCGCTTTCTGCGAGGCAGCAGCCAGCGTGCGTTCTTTATGCCATTCCATCATATCTGGAAAGCTAAAAATGACAAGCCACTGGCAACACCTCTTGCTGAGTCACTGTGTTCTTTGTGTGCGTTTTCTAAGAGTAATCAAAACAGCAATTGGGGCACTAACTTTACCAGATGAAATCAGTGCATCTGCGCTGACATGAGGTGCAACGTGGAAAGCAATTCCTCATTAAAACAGAAGCTGCGGTTCACGTTGTTGAAAACCTGCTTCAGATGGCTCATTCTCGGGGGACAGATCATAGTGCCCGTTAAGGACAGAAAATTGAGAGAAAGCACTGGCTCCTCCCACAAAATGCTTAAAATCCCACGAGGCTGTAAGTTTTGCTTTGTGTTTTCCTCTTTTTTTGATTCCCTCCTTACTTCTCCTAACTATATCAAAACTAAAGTGATCTTGAATTGTGTCTCTAAGCTCCCCCCCCCTCTTCTAACTGGATGCTGATTTAATTAGACAAAATTTTGTAAAGCATTTTTGAGGAAAGCATTTTTGAGATTACCTGAGGAATTTGGGGATAAAGTACTCAGTGATACTGAGAACCTCCTGCTTTTGGTGAATGTGACCAAGCATTGCTAAATAGGAACATTTTACAAATGAACGAATCATCCCATTAGGATAAGATATATATCAGAAATTTGCTTTAAAGTGCTGAAATGCCTTCCAAGCCATCTTACAGAGTAGGCTACCTCTACACACAGTGTTTTGTGGAAATACACAGTCAGTGTTTTAAAAGAAAAATAACTTGTTACTATTAATATATATGGCTTCAAACAAGACCAACAAAATGTGAAATATATACATTGAAGCAAATCACAGAAGTTGTCTAATTGTGTCTAAACATGTCTTATTGGGTGTACTAGATAAACAATAAAGAAACAAGTAAACCCCTAACCAAAAAAAAAAAAAAGAAATTTGCTTTAAAATATTTATGTTTGCTAGGGGAGACATTTTTACACCATTGGTCACAGCCTTATGAATAAGTTTTTAACTAAGATATCATAACTCTTTAAAAAAAATCAGTCACACTCATGCTCACACACACGTGCGCGCGCTCACACACACGTGCGCGCACACACACACACACACACACACACACACAATAGATAATTAGCTCGGGAGAGGAGAGGGCTCTGTAGGAATAGCACGAGGGGGTAGAAGATAGGTGGAGTGAATAGGATAAAAATACATTACATACGCATATAAAAATGTGTGAGATTTACTAGTAACTAATGTATAAGGAAAAACTGAAAATAACAAATGCTGTTAGGAGAGATGAGAAAAGACAGAGGGAGCCTATGCGGAATCATCTGAAATTATTAAACCTTTGTAATGGCCACAGGGGCTAACGCCTTTATTTGTACTTTAATTATCAGCTTCTTAAGCGAAGGAGCCTGATATCTGTTTCCTCTCCTTTATGGGAGACTCAGAATTAGTGACTAAATGGGTACAGTCACAGGATGGAGTCACAGCGGCCATGACAAAACAGGACATCATCACTATGCTCAGACTGCTCAAATCTACCTGAAAATCAAAAGAGCCCCTGAGGCTCACTCCCTGGCCAGCGAAACTAGCCCAATCAGTAAGCTTGAAGCTCAATAGAAACCCTGGCTCAGATAAGACAGAAAGAAACAAGACACATGACCTCAACCTCTAGCCTCTGCTTGCACAGGCAAGTACACCATCCCATACACTCCCCGGAACTCCCACAAACACAGCAGCTCTGATGTGGAAAATATACTGACACTATCCAGTCTAGCAAAGACACCTACATGTGCACAGGACACTGGAACACCTATTAACCTCCTAGGACCAGATTCCTTCACAGGAGCTAAGTTACACTTTCTTCATGTTTTGACTGAAATTACCGAATTTCCCCCAAGTGTTGTTCTATTTATTCACTCCTCATAATGTAAAATAAATATTTAAATCAAACTGAAAATTGTCTCCAGTATCACCTGCCTTCTAAGTTTTGCTAAGAGGAGAAAGGCAGAAAAAAAGAGCTTGGAAAGAGGTCATTGCTTAAGTTTGTGTCTATGTATGTATGTTATGTGTATGTATGTGTGGTGTGTGTGTATGTGTGTATCTGTGTATGTGTGTGTATGTGTGTGTATGTGTATGTATGTGTATGTGTGTGTATGTGTGTGTATGTGTGTGTATGTGTGTGTATGTGTGTGTATGTATGTGTGTATGTCTGTGTATGTCTGTGTGTGTGTGTATGTGTGTGTGAACAGATCATTGTTTGTCTGGCAGTTGCATTAGAAGTTGCGAAGTTGCGACCACGATCCTAGAGAAGCTAAATAAGGAGAACCCAAAGACAAACATATAGGCATCCTCCTGAATATTAACTTTCATCAGGCGATGAAAGGAGACAGAGACAGAGACCCACATTGGAGCACCGGACAGAAATCTCAAGGTCCAAATCAGGTCCAGAAGGAGAGGGAGCACGAGCAAGAACTCAGGACCGCAAGGGGTACATCCACACACTGAGACCATAGGGATGTTCTATCGGGAACTCACCAAGGCCAGCTGGCCTGGGTCTGAAAAAGTATGGGATAAAACCGGACTCGCTGAACATAGCGGACAATGAGGACTACTGAGAACTCAAGAACAATGGCAATGGGTTTTTGATCCTACTGCACATACTGGCTTTGTGGGAGCCTAGGCAGTTTGGATGCTCACCTTACTAGACCTGGATGGAGGTGGGTGGTCCTTGGACTTCCCACAGGGCAGGGAACCCTGATTGCTCTTCGAACTGATGAGGGAGGGGGAGTTGATTGGGGGAGGTGGAGGGAAATGGGAGGCGGTGGTGGGGAGGAGCCAGAAATCCTTAATAAATAAATAAGATTAAAAAAAAAAGAAGTTGCGATTAGAACTTTACAGATTCCGAATACAGCTCAGTGGGAAAGTATCTGCCCGGCATGTGTGAAGTCTTGGGTTCAATCCCCGCCACAGCAAAAATGAAGGTTCTAAACCATGTTTTCCTCAAATTACTGCTTCTTGCTTTGTGCATCCCCTTGCTGGGGTATGTGAGGGGAGATCTGGTGCTACTTCCTGCACGCATCAGCTCCCTTTTTTGTGTCTGTAAACTGTTTAGTCTCAGCTTGGAGTATAAATTAGCACACACTCAATTCCCACAATTACAGAGCATATAGTGACTTCCAATTTTTCTCTAGTTCTCTGCTTTTCTATTCCCCTGATTTGGGCACTTGCTCGAAGCTTGCCCACAAGGTGTCTGTTTCTGTTTAGCTGTACTGGGGTCAGGGTTTCCACATCTCTAAGTCCCCTCTCAGGCCATTCCCTCACAAATCAGATTTTGAAACCGTAACATCTATCCATGGCTGCCGAAAGCAAGGTCCGTTATGTTGACTTTTTTAATTACAAAGAAAGACAGAATTATTCTGAGATTCTGTAAAAACTGCCCCTGCAACTATCATGGGGAACATTTTTAAGAAGTCTGCATTCAAATTCTCAGTATTTGTAAATGCACGGAAACTTCCCTTTAATGAACCAAGCAACAATCACAGGTATGTTACCATTTGCACAGATCTCAGCCAACCCAACAGAGCCCACCCCACATCACTGATGTGCACTAACATTTGACTATGAAAAAACATTCTGCTGGGATGCCAGCAGAGAGATTTATATTTATTCTTATGGTATGTACCATAAATATCCACACACTTGTCAAGGAGAGGCTGTAGGTATGCATCAAGAGTTAATTGCAGAAGTTTGAGAATCTCTCAAAGGCCTGACAGGCTCCTGTTACCTAGGGAGTGTTTTACAAATGCTTTGCTTTATCATAATAAGTTAACTAAGTCATTACCCACTGTTTTGAATGAGTTAGGTAACTAACTTAGTTGGTTAGCCCATATGTGAGACACCTGAATCTAATTTCCCCACCTTTCCACTCATCCTCTCCCTTGCTACACTGCATGCTTTAAGAGCCCCTGAATCTTAGTTGTATTCAACCACAGCTTTGTGGTATCCTGGCATGTAAGACAGAACCTATAAACTGTAATAATACTTGACCCATTTAACTCAGCAAATTTTCATTGCTGAGTAATGTTAATTTCTAGCATTTAAGAATGTACTACTTGCCATACTTCATTTACTTTACATTTAATATTTGTAAATCCTATGAGATGTTGTTATCACCCCAGCTATACACGGAATAAAAGTGAAGCATAGAAGGGTTTGAGTGTCTTGCCTAGAACCACTATCATTAAATAGTAAAGCCAGGATCCACACCCAGGCAATCTGGCTTCAGTGCTTAGAACAAAGGACCGCTTCAAGGGAACTCACCTCCACACCTTAGGAAAGACACTGAGGCCAGGCACGTGTCATGGGTGGCCCTGACTGGAGACCTAGTAGAGAGGCCGTTCCATGAAGCTGGAACACGGAAGCCTGAACTGCCTTGGAGAACTCAAGATAGTAAGAGATGCCAGAGTTGAAAGGTGGTTTGTCGTAAAGATTTTTTTCAATATGGAAAACAGAGCCATGAGACTGTGTTCACCTAGCCTCCCCACTGCAATGGTCCTATCTCTGTCACCTCTGATGGACATTATGGGAACGGACAGACTGACACCTACTCAGTCTCCGGCATGTCTCTCCTTCCTCCGCCATAGGCATCTGACTTTATATCCGCACCACTTATCGCTATGTTAAAACGTTAATCGCTAAGGTTAGAGATTTGGGAGGAAAGATCTGGATCATGAAGGGCAGCCAAATTAAATGAGTTAGGCCATTTATACAAAAAGGCCAGTGAACTCATTAACTCGTTGTACCAGGAGAGGATACATTAAGAAGGCAGAGGTTTGCAGCCCATAAGAAAACAGCCCAAAACTCAACTGGACTGTCACCCTGCTTAACCCTCAACCTCCACAATATTAAATTCAGTTGCTCAGAAGCCACCCAGACCATAGCAGTGTTATGGCAGCCTGAGCTAAGCCACCTTCCCTCCCTGTCAAATAATAAAGGATATAAATAAGAAATCCATGCAAAAGAATGCTAAATACCTGTTGCCAAAAGGGATAGGGAAATGGAAGACTAGCTTGAAGCCATTGAAGAGCACACAGCATGGAGTTGCTATCATAAAAGCTCAAAGGAGGACTGGTCATGAAGCCTGTTAGCACAAATCCCTTCAAAATTCTAGACTGATCATTACGCTGACAGTGCTAAAAATATAATAATAGTTACCAGATGAGAATTACAGACCTGAGGTTACAAGCTCAAAAATGAAATCAAATCAGTGAAGCGACAATAAGAACAGTTTTGCAGCATAAATTATATTCAAGAAGAGACAGACACTCACTTGAGAATAGAAGGATCCCAGGCTCCAGTCACAATATTGGTAACTGAGAAGATGAACTCAGGAATAAGACCTCTAGACTCTCCTACATGGAATCTATGGGTCCAGAGCTTAACCCTGTGAACTCCTAGGAAACTGGGGAAAGGTGAGGCAAGGTCAGCGCCTGGTGATTTGTGATAGAAGGGACAAGGGAGCAGAAATGGGTAACGAAGAAGACTCTTAAATAATGACAGAAAATAAGAGTCAAAAGAGCACATGGGGGGAGGGACAGCCTTTTCTTGAGAAATCTAGAAAAGAGAGAAAGGGATTCCATAGGAGGAAGATTCCAGAATGACATTTTATCTGCAGCCCAACCTCACCGTGACTCAGGGCTGACACTCATTAAACACTGCAAGGCAAGATGAGGAGCGGAGCCAGTAAGGAAACTGAACCAATCTGTTTCTCCTATGGCTTTTTTTCTGATACCCAGAGGCAGGGAGGAGTCGGTGGAAGGAGAATCTGAGTCCAAGGGCTGGCCACTGTGAGGAGTGGAGGACAGGCTGACAGGACACCAGCCATAAGAGGCACAAGGCAGTCGGAAGCAGGCAGAGTGGCAGTATCACAAACCGGGACACTGCTGGTTACATTACAGGACAGCTGTGGTCCCTTCAACCCCTTGCCTATAAGCTCCACCATTGACACCAACTGCACCAGGCTGCTGCTAAGTGTAAAAGCAATAAACACTGGTAGAGAGGGGAGCTGCAACACACTAAGCATAAAGAAACAATAAATCAAAGATGAACAGCAGCTATTATTGCCCGAAGGGAAGAGTCATGGAGTGGGGATGGTCCTAGATATAGAGACTGATGAAAGTGAAAACAGCCTGGGGCAGTCAGTGAGTGGTGGAGAAGAGACTAGATAAGAGCAATTACATCACAGCAACGGCCTTGACAAATGGAGCTTTTAAACCTAGGCGTGAGTGTGGTCAATTTGTAGGGGGAAGCTGTTTTGATTAAAACACTCCCTCTATTTACATGTAACATTCCTGTTTTGCCACTTAAAAATCTCCATTCTTTTTGGTAAAAGCTTTCAAGAGATAAAAAGCCTGGTGAGAAACAGCAGTGTGCCCAGGCATAGATGCCCACTGCAGGCTCCGCAGCCTTGCCAGCCCAGGGTGGGTGCCTTTCAGTTGCTTGGTCTGTGGAGCACTGCTCAGCAGGGACTATTTGCTGCCTGCCTACTGAGGAACCAAACGAGAATTCATTTCTGAAGATGCATCTGCAAAGTTTACATCACACTCTTGGTAAGCCGCAACAGGAGAATGGTTGTCTTTGCCTAGACTTTTTGCTAATGTATTTTGAGGAAGAAAATTATACATCTTGGAAAAAACCCAGAACACGGTCTTAGCACCTCTGCTGGAGAAGCACGCCAACATTCTCTCATTCCACGTATAATTTGAGAGAAAATTAAAGAGATACCCGTGACAACTTGGCTGAACTGTGTAACTGTGATAGCCAGGCAAGAAGCAAAAGAATGTGAATGTCCTGCAGCCTGGTGACAGCTACTCCAGTCTGCATGAGGAAGGAAAGATGTCCCTAAGGAACACAATACTCAAGGGGAGTCATTTCTGCAAAACATTGAGCTAATGGCCAGGAATTTTAAAGGATTTATATAGCTTGGGTTACATTTGAATCAACTTTAAAGGAAAGAAGAAAAAAAAAATCACCTCAGTTTTCCACTTAAATAAACAAAACAAAAACAATATGTTTACTAACTTAGAGAGAATAATTAGTTTAAAAATAATGCCTGCTACACAGTGGGTAAGGGCTGAGCTAAGCACTTGAGTAAGGGCTCTCTGTTCTGTGAAGGCAAGTCCCACAAGAAGCTGATAGGTCCCAAGACATGTCACAACAAAATTCTAATGTTGGCACATGAGGTCATAAAAAGGCACTCTCCCTGCAGTCCAAAGAGACACCAAAATATATTTAGGATGTGATGGAACAGGGAAAGAGTCTGATTCTAAAAGACACAATAACACTAGTATTTTGGTTGCATATATTAGGAATGGGTTCAAAATGCAAACAAATAGGAGTTACTTTCTCCTTTTTTTATATGACATTATATATTTAAGATCAGTGAGATATTTTCTTCACTCTATAAATACCAAGAACTTACAAGTACTACAAATTCAGGGCACGGAGGCAGAGCAGCCTGACTCATAGGTCACTACAATACAAGGTTAACTAAATTGTGCTGTTCATTTATTCTAGACATCAAATGACAGTCATCTTGCCTGTATATGTTATCTTGGCATATGGTTCTTAAACACTAATTTTTTTTCCTCCATTGTCTTAAGTGAGTTGAAGGGGAAACATGAAGGATTTGCTAATTGCAGACTGTATCAAACAGCCACAGAGCCAAGCTCTAGGATGTATGTGTGTGTGTGTGTTTGTGTGTGTGTGTGTGTGTGTGTATGTATGTTTGTGTGTGTATATATGGTTGTAATTAAACTGTGTAATACAAAACATAGCTACATACCTATTCTCTCCCTTTGGCATGCAAGTGCTACGAACACCCATTTAACAGGCAGGGAAAACTAAGGCCTAGGGAACTGGGCAACTCTCTCCGAATATGCTGCTTCAGCCTCCAGGGCTATCCACCCAGTGCCTTTCCTTCCGTGGTATGCTTCGTAAAATTTGTGAAGACGAAAATCACAAGGAGCTTTTTTAGCAATGGCGAGGGGAGTGGCGCCAGCCCGTCCGTGCCTCCTCACTCTGTGTCATACAAAGAGGACAAGAACAGGAAAACTCTGACTAGAAATGAGAGAAAGGGAGAGAGCCACAGCAAAATTACAGAAACAAATCTATGCCAGGAAAATAAATGTGTTAAAAATTATGTGTGTGTTTCTTAAAGTTTCAACGTTGAAGATATTCGTTTTCATTACCTGGAATTTTGGCCTCCCAAAAAGAAATGCTTTAGTGACAAATAACTTAGGCCTTACTGTCCCCGCTTCCAACACCGACATTTAGGAAGGACAGGCAAAGCTCTTTCCATTCTCCCAGCCCACGCTCGAATTACTTTTCAGCATTTTTTTCTATAGTGCACGTAACTCCTTGATCTCTGGGAAGACATGAGAAAACTCCCTGTCTGTCTCCACTACAGTTAATCAATACTGGAAAAGAGTTAGCACCCTCCAAATTACTTCTTTTAAATATTTTTATTACCTGTTGCTTTTTCAAATACTCTTTCCACAGCCCCAGAAGAGCCATCCAGTGGAAATGAGACGCTTTTTAGTTATGATTTCCTTCCTAAGATTTTGGACCTGATGGGGTTAATAATAGGGGGTTATAATAAAATTTACCTGAAAAAGAGTTTATGCAAGAGTGAAACACATCCCACTGAAAGATTTCAAAGACAAGTCTACCTTAAGTTCACCTACTAAATGCTTAATAATCAGTATAGGCAGATGGGTCAAATGTGGCAGGATGCTAATCATTTATTCTGGGCTACATGTATGTGGGTATTTATTTTGTTTTCCAACCTATATTTATGGTTATTTCTAGTTTAACAAAAGCCGGGCGGTGGTGGCGCATGCCTTTAATCCCAGCACTTGGGAGGCAGAGGCAGGCGGATCTCTGTGAGTTCGAGACCAGCCTGGTCTACAAGAGCTAGAGGACAGGCTCCAAAACCACAGAGAAACCCTGTCTTGAAAAACCAAAAAAAAAAAAAAAAAAAAAATCATGTTTAACAAAAATGGAAAGTGAAAGGGGTTTCTCCTTTACCATCTGAAGGAGACAAGGGAGCTTTAACACAAACTCCATTTGTAATGAAAAAGCAAGACAATTAATTAAGTTGTAAACAAAAATAACCAAGCCTCTGGGAATAACTACTGTCTCTACCAAGTCAAAGCTGAACGGTACATTGGCAACCTGTGTGCATCTCACTGGCCTTCTTGGCGCTGAGCAGAGAACCAAGCATGGTTTATGCTAAGACCAGGAAGAACAATAAGTTATCTAAGATCATCCAGAGCGAGAGAGTCCTAGATTCACTAAAACTGGCCTCAACTTTCCGATTTCTTCCTGGGAGTGAAATAACAGTAATTGCAACAGTATCATACCTCCAATACACCAGAAGAGAAGAATCAATTATAAAAAAAATTATATTAAAATCAATTCTCTGTTAAGCATGTGCACAAGACTTGTACAAAGCTGTCTGAACCATTAGCAATATCTTCACCAGTTTCTCTATTTCTCCTTCCACCACTACCACATTTGATGAAGAAAAAGAAAAACAACTGAAAATTTAAACAGGGGGAAGGAATGAAATCTGAATATTAAAATGGAATTCCATTGCTATAGAATAGTCTAAACAGCATGCCACTGAAGGTCACCAAGTTGAAAGCAAGAATGGTAAAGAGAATTGGAAGGAAGAGGGTGAGGTCTAAATTAAGACTATAAATTTGGCATAATTAAAACAGATGTGTAGCTCCATCATCAGGAAATGGGGTGGCACAAAGACAATGTTTTTTTTTTTTTTGTTTTTTTTTTTTTTAATCCTAGTCGGCTGCTTCTTATTCAGGGTCCTAAAGAGATGTTAAATGATCTAGAGAAAGTACTGAAAATGGTTGTTTTCCAAACACCTTGTCTTAGTTAGGGTTTTTTTTTTTTTATTTCTGTGACAAGGTGGCATAACCATGGTGACTCTTCCAAAGGAAACATTTAATTGGGGTTGCTTTTAGTTTCAGAGGTTCAGTCCGTTATCACGGTGGGCCACGGCAGCGTGCATGCAGATGTAGTGCTGGCTACATCTTGCAACAGGAAGTTGTCTGAGACACTGAGCAGCATCCTGAACATAGAAACCTCAAAGTCCACCCCAACAGTGACGCACTTCCTCTTAATGCCATATACATAACAAAGCCACAACTCCTAAGAATGCCATTCCCCATGAGATTATGGGAGTCGATTACATTCAAACTACCACACATCTCACCAATCAAAATAGAAATGCATGGAGAAAATGCCCAGTAAAGAAGAGAGCACAAGATGAGTTGGAAGGTTACAGGGTAGGGAAGAACATAGCCAAAGAGTTACTTCCAGATGGTAGCAGATTTAAGGGGGGGGGAGGGGTGATATATCCTAGAGAAGGGTATATGCATTACTGAAAAAACAAGGAAAATGATTTAAGCAATGGAACAATATCTATTCTTACTTGAAGTGAGGTAAAACAGGAGATCAAGTCTTATCTTCCTATTCAAATGTGTGTTATTTGGAGATGAGGGAGATGCCTTTATTCTCAGTGCAAACAGATTTAAACAAGATGTTCATTTAAAAAAAAAACAAAACAACAAAAAAGAAATTATCATGGGCCCAAAGAATTACATTCACCATTCTTTCCTAAAGAACCAGTACAATGTTTAAAAAACCACTGGCAGTGAAACCAAGAGCCTCACATCCACAGTTTGATGGTAAAGGGCATGGTTAAGCCAAGATGCCTAGAATGAGCCTCCACCCCAACCACTGCCAACTCTGTGACCCTGGAAAATACCATTCAGTCACTGGTGCCTTTGATGCTGTATCTGTAAAGTGGGAGGAAATAAAATCTGTCAAGAGGGTTTCGGATGACTGAATAATATATAGCCTTAACTATGTTTCAAGGGGCTGAAGAATAAGTCAGCGGTGGAAAACTTGTCTAGCACACCTGAGGCTCTGAGTTGAATCCCCAGCATCACTGACCAAGAGAGATCACAACAAGAAAGTAGGTTTGGCACACATTAAGTGGTCAATATAAATGTAAACACTGTAATATATCATTGTATCCATTCTGTCTATGGCATGTAAGAAAAAAAATGTGGAAAACACATAGGATATTTATTCATCATAGCAGCATTTGAAATAAACACCTCATGTTTTAAAGTTTTCAGTATTAAAGCTAGAAAGATGACTCGAGGTTTAAGACTGCTTTTGTTCTTCCACAGAACCAGTCCCAGGTTCTAAGCACACCAGGCCCTGCGATCATTCACATGGCCCTGCGACTCCAGCTCGAGGGGAATCTGACACCCTCTTCTGACCTCTGAAGGCACCTGTGCTCACATACAAACACACCCCCACACACATAATAAAATTAAATCTTACAGCCTGCTACTACAGAGAGAGGACAATGAGGTAGGCTGCTCCAAAACCCCTGAGACACAGACAGTGACAGTACAAAGCAGCCCAAGAACAGTTACCAAGACACAGAGAGTGACAGTACAGAGCAGCCCAAGAACCGTTACCAAGACACAGACAGCCACTGCAAGGATTGGACCATTGGACCAAAATGCAAAGACACTGCCAGCATCAACTGAAGGAAGAGATAAGTAGGTGCTAATGTAAGAATTCATCGAACAACTAAAAGGCAACATGGTGACACCAGAAAAGATTGATCACAAACAGGAGGACTTGATCATCCCAACCCAGAAGAAGCAGAAGAAAACGATTTTAAACGTAACTTTATGAAGATGAGACTTTTAAAGAGGAAATGAAAAACTCCCTTAAAGAAATGGAAGAAAAGACGAAAAAATGGAAGAAATTAATAAATCTCTCAAATAAACCATAAAGAAAAGCAAGAAAAAACAACAGGTGAAGCAAACAGTTCAAGACTTGAAGTCTGAAATAGAGGCAAATAAAGAAAACACAAACCGAGAAAGTTCTGGATATGGAAAATCTGGGTAGACAAACGGGAAGTACAGAGGCGAGCATAAACAAAAGAACACACGAGATGGGAGAGAAAACCTCAAGGGTTGAAGATACAAAACATCCAGGAAATCTGGGATGCCATGAAAAGACCAAACCTAAGAATAATGGGGGTAGAAAAAGAAGAAATCCAGCTCAAAGGAACAAAAAATATATTCAACAAAATCACAGAAAAAAAAAACTTTCCCAACATAAAGGATAGCCCTATGAAGGTAAAATTAAATCTTAAAATAATAATTTTCAGCATTAGCGGCTCAACAGAAAATAGATTTTAAAATTTCATGATCAATATTCCATTGTGCAGCCATTCCAAATTGTTAGGATAGTTAAGAACACATGTCTGTGATACGTTTTCTGAATTTTATACTTCTGCCACTGAAGAAGAAAAACTGGATGAAAAATCTAAAATGCTAATAGTGATCATTGCCTTAGTGGAAGGATTGCGGTAGTTTTGTTGTGGTGATGTATCTATTTGCCTCTTAATAATTAATGAATTTAGAAAGCACATTTTAAAAAGCCAAGTATAAGAAACTTATCATTTGGTCCCAAGACCAAACACCTAAACATGTTGACAAATAGAAGGTTTCTTGCAAAACTTTTTTTCTGAATCCAGATTATTTTAAAAGGGCGGCATGAGTGGCTCAAGTCTTTAGACTCAGTTAGTAAATGTCCTTTATCTGTTTTACTTGCTTCAAAAATACTGTATGGGTTAAAGAAAATAATTTATTCTTTCTTTTAATAAATGAATATGTACACATTCGTAATTTAATTTTCTGCTTCACCGTATAAACAGTTTCTTTAGTTTGTCATACTTTTCTCTGTTAAAAATACTACACAGCCTAGAATGTGGCTCAGTAATGTGGGCCTCTCCAGAAACCTGAGGCCCAGGGTTCAATTCCCAGCAACATTTTTCAAAGTGTTGTTGCAGTATGTACTATGCTGTACTATGGGCATAAACAAAATGTACTATGAAAGTACATTATGGATGATAAAATGATACCAACAGTATGGTTATTTCTCTGGAAACAGGGTTCTTAGGACCAACATACAGTTAAATTTTCACAGTATGTATTCAAAATTAATAAAAAAGGTTCCGTTACTTAATCTTCTCAATAGTTTGAGAAAATCTGGACTTAACTGTTAGATGGAAAACTATCGTAAAATTTATACCAGTGTTGACATGAGTTATTATAATAGTAATAATAACAATAATACAGCAATAATATAATAGTAGTGAGTTCAGTTTTTAGCCAGATAAAAATATTTATAATCAGAAAGAACTAGCTGCAACTATAAACTAGAAAGGAACTATTTTTTTTTTTTTTTACATTTTGTCTATCAACCACTAAAGACAAAATCACAAGCACCTTTCTCTATATGTCTACAAGGTAAAGTATCTAGCAGAAAATCAACCATGGAGGAGCTACAGGCACAATTTCTAACTGATAGCTGCCACATGAGTCAGCTTTAAGGAAACTAACTCCTATCAGATGGCATTGTTAATATTCATGCAGGTGATCTCCAAGACGTTCCTTCTCTTCTCTCTGAACCTTCCTCCAGGTGTTTAAGTTGCACCAAACAGGGTTTTTTGGGGGGGTTATCATCATCATCATCGTTATTCAATGAACCTCAAAGTACACCTGGATGAATGAAGCAGCTTCCTGTTCACTTAGAGGCTTCTCTGAAAGCTGTTAACAGAAAACATCATAAGAAGATGGCTAATAGAATTCAGGTTTGCAGAAGGCTAGCATTTGACCCCTGTGAGCACAACATCTATTCTGAAATTGTTCTACAGCTACTGTTCCAGGAGATGGAAGCTGCCAGAAGATATGACTTTCCACCTCTGGCGAGCAGTATCCTGACACACATGAAAGCATTTGATGTCCCTGTTGTGAAGTCAACCTGCTGCCTTGATTCACACAGATCAACTCATGCTGTGAAAGCATAGTAGCTAATGGGGAACTAGGGCTTGTTTTTGTTTTATTTGGGTTTTGGTTTCATTAGATTGTCTCTTTTGCTTACTCTTGCTAGGGAATCTCTTTCACAATAAAATATCTATGGCTGAAGGAAACAGTTTTAATAGAATTTCAGTTAATAATGTAGAAAGAATCGTTTAAAGCCACACGATTTTGCAACCTTTAATGAAACAGATGACTAAGACACAGATCATCAATAGAAGAAAAGCATTCAATGAAAGGTTAAGGGGAACCCGACAATGATGGGATCAAGCTGGTACCACAAGACCCCATTTCTTTGACTTTAGTATCACAAGACATGTGTGCTATGCCCTCTGGTGTAAGGCATCATGAAGCTCACAGAAACCCCTGTGATGTATCCTAGCCAGAACAGTAAACCTGCATCTACTCAAGGCTTCTGAAAAAAATCTTTTAGTTGGCCAAAACTGTGGAAGATAAAGGAAGAAGTTAAATGAATCACATGGAAAAGTAAGTGGACAAAAGCCAAAGGCTTTTTCTATGGAAAAATGGCCTTCAATTGCACGTGCACACACGCATGCACACGCGCACACACACACACACACAAGGGGCAAAGAAATGCTATCCTAGAGTACAGAAACCTTGAAGTGTGACACACATGTGGAGATGTCACAGGTGAATGGATTAACATGAATAATAATGGTCTAGTTTGCTTTTTGCTTCTGTTATAAACATCATGACCAAAAGCAGGTCAGGGAAGAAAGCGATTTATTTTATCTCACAATTGCCACATTACAATTCGCCACTGAGGGATGTCAGGGCAGAAATTTTCAAGAAGTAACTGTAGGGACCACCAAGGAGCACTGCCTATTGGCCTGCTCCTTCTGGCTGGCTCAAACAGCATTTTTATATAGCCCAGGCTCACCTGCCCAAGAATGTACTACCGTGGTGAGCTAGGGCCCCTACATCAATTAGCAATCAAGAAAATGATTCTAGGGCTGGAGAGATGGCTCAGCAGTTAAGAGCATTGCCTGTTCTTCCAAAGGCCCTGAGTTCAATTCCCAGCAACCACCTGGTGGCTTACAACCATCTGTAATGAGGTCTGGTGCCCTCTTCTGGCCTTCAGGCATACACGCAGACAGAATATTGTATAATAAAT
>NW_004949117.1:2136807-2161041 GCF_000317375.1 Microtus ochrogaster | reverse complement strand
TTGTATACATAATAAATAAATAAATATTTTTAAAAAGAAAATGATTCTCCATATGTCTATAAGTTAATCTAATGGAGATAATTCAACTGATGGTCCCTCTTCTTAGGTTTGTCAAATTGATAATCAAGATTAACTATCAGAATTGAGGGGCATTAATATATAACAAATTACTCAAAAGAATCTTTTGGGAAATTCAACCAAATGAATGAGTGGGTAGTGGGTTTTCTTTACTGTTGATTCATACATGCCAGCGATACAATGAGGACTGAGACAATTGAAGTATTCTATTATATATGGTTAATAACAGGTATTTAGGTACCTGAATGGCATTACATTCTGGCAAAAAAATATGTTCATGTCCAGAGGCATACAGCATAAGATAATATGAACCTGGTATTTGCTTTATAGCATTTCAACCAACAAGAATAAAATGGCAGAACATTAAGTATGGAAAATTCTCCACTGTTTAATTTTCCCAATAGACATGAAGATTTGCATACTACTCTACCCCTCTTCCTTGCTGTGCACTTAAAAAAAGTGCACAAAAACTTTAAGAACAAGACCCATAAACACCACCACCAATGGGCTCACTAGTGTCGATGTGGTAAATCTCTAAAGGTCCCATCCTTAGATGAGGAGCCACAAGGAACCTACTGACTGCTGAGAGAGGGAGAATCAGTCTTCTTCAGATCAAGTCTCCTGACTGCTTACTGAATCATAAGTGGTCTGTCTGCCCCAAACAGACAGACATGCAGGCAACATTAGATAAACTCAGTGGGCTGTATTTATATACATGCACACACATACATGCTAATAAGAAGAGGTCAGCAACTGAAGCAAGAATAAGGAGGACACAGAAGTTGCAGGGAGAGAGGGAAGGGTGGAAATGTGGGTAAAATAGAGTAGTCATGTCTAACATTCTCAAAGCAATCAGATATCCGCACAAGAAATCCAGACGTAGCATATAAATAGGAATGGCCCCTGTGTTTCCTAATGTCAATGGCAGATATTGCTCATCGTCACAGGGACCAAATGATGCCTCTAACACCACAGACTATGAGAGCAGGCTATCTGGATGCTGCTATAATGTCCCCTAAAAGGTACTCACAGCTCTTAGAGGACAGTGTGCTTCAGGGGTAACAGCTAAACCCATTATTCAGCTACCGAAAAAGGGATAAGCAATGAGAAGAAAAATCAATGTGTGGATTAGTCTATCAAGGACTGAGTGAGTGAATCTTAGATTCATGGAGTTAACTAAGACTTCACATGCAGAGAGGAACTAGAGATTGCACACTCCAAACACTTAACATGTACAAAATCTCTCTAAAGCATCCCATCTCCAAGGTCACTGTTGCCCAAGTCCTTGGACTGCCATTAGGATCACTCTTGCTTCTGTGGAATACACCTGACTTCCATCATTGCTACTTCTCCTCAGGGACGCTACTTGTCATTATCACCACACAATGATATCTGGTCTATGGGGCTGTTATGAAAATAAAGTAGGGTTTAAGGACTACAGGGTTTGATGCTGTTAGCATGTTATGTGCAATACTGTGTACTCCAAAACTATACCTCATTCCAGAACCTGTGATTGTGACCTAATTTGGAAACAAGGTTTTCATATTTGCAAATAACAAAAAAGTAAGATGAATGCTAATATGGAATAACTGGTGTTCTTCATCTGTCATTAGTTTGTTGTAAGATATTTTGTCATATCATAATCTCAGGCTAAGTCAAACATTAATGAAGTTCAATGTGGTATCACAGACCTATTATCTCAATCCTAGCAAGGCTGAACCAGGAAAATCAGGAATCTGAGGTGGGATGGGGCTATATAGTAAAACTCTTTCTAAAAAAAAAAAAACAACTAATATTCATTGTCCCCAGCCCCCTATTTTTCCACAATTAGTTCTTTACCCTTGAAAAGTAAAAATGCTGTGTTCTGCAGTTAAGATTTCAGTCAATCCATCCCGTCCTTCCAGTCACCGCTTGGTTTCTACGATCAGTTACCCAACATAGTAAATGTCCTATATTCTGCTTCACGTTCTACTTCCTCTACACCGTTAGGTAGGGAATCAAGACCCTTAGAGAAACAGAAAACGTGAGTGAGTTTTTCATTCGATTCTTCTACCTTTCATCTGTTTTCTACCCCCCTCTCAATCATCGCCCAGAACTAACACCGAAGAGCCCCCCCCCCACAAGCCTGATCCTTAAGCATATGTTGACATACAAAGAGCATACATGCACACACACAGATAATTATGTAAGAAAGAAAGCTCCTTTACAACATCAAGAAAAAGTGCCAAGAGTTAGCTTTAATTTTCATAAATTACTTTTTTGTCTATAGGACACATATAAAAAAAATCAAAGACCAAGATTATTCTATTTTATACCACTTAGATATGGGCACCTGGGAGCCCTAATTGAAATTCTCCCCCTTTTAACGGGGCCTTGAGCAAACAGCTCTCTGACAGGGCAAGATATTTAAAGACCACCAGCGGAGTGACCATGGAATAGCTGAGAACAAACATAGTTCTCTCAAAGGGAGCTATCTTGGAGGGTGCATACAGATGGGTCATTTGATCATAGGATATATACTGCACTATATTCAATTCATCCTCATGGAGAGAGAAGGACCGATTGGACATCCCGATGGGGCAAAGCAAAAAAGAGTGGGGGTTAACTGTGCACGGTATCGCTGACATAGCACAAACCCCTCTACATTAAAAGCTAGCTTGGAACACCAGGAAGGTGTGTTGATCACATGTGAGGAGAATAAAGAAGTAAGAAGATTTTTAAACCCTGAGATGAATTTTATTAGACAAGATGGTGAAAGTATTACTTTCTGATAAAGGTAAATTTTATATTTTCAAGAAGATGAGATAACCACGTGAGCACTGAAATATGAGGGTATGCGTGTATATGTGGTGACGGATCCAGCTGTAGAGATGAAAGAGAAATGTGAATTTGGACTCCTCTGGGTACTTTCAAACTTCATCAACAGCTTAAGCTTTTAAGGATGCACTTTAATGGAAAACATCTTCATAATATTTTAAAATTGAAATTTTCCTAAGAGAGTGTAGAAGTTGGTGTTTAATTGCAAGCTAGGGCAATTTCTAACTTCAATATCCACATCCCAGGCACTAAAACTGTAAGGTTATCTTGGACTGCCTTCCTGGAGAGAAGATGAGGAACCAAAGCCAAAAGGACTTGGGACCAGTTAAAGCTTTGGGTCCTCAAGGCTTTTGTTCCTCTATCTAATGGCATCACGATAATCGCAGTATCAGCGGAGAAGCAGAGCAGGGCTGCAAAGCATCAAATAGGTATAAATCCCCTACAGGAACGTTAAGAACAAAGCAGGAAAAGAATGTGAAGTGTGCCCTCTATTGGTCTATACATTTTAATTGCTGAGGTGGCTGGTTCACAAGCTGTACTTCCATGGCAACAGGTAAGGGACAAAAGTCATTGTGGTACAAAACTCATTTAATGTGTCGACATAAAAGCTAGGATCTAGCATAAGCGCCCCACTCCAGAATGCAGGCATATTGAATCCTGGCTCTAAGCATTGCATACACTGATAGCCTGATGTATCCAGTCATAATGTAACTGGTGCTCAATACCATTGGCTGAAAATTACAGCAGAGATTTACATCACTATAACTGTCCCTCTGTATTCAGAAATGGATAGGTAGATATAATCCTTGTTACTGGGATGAAATTAGATCATTTGAAGTTTTAACAAAATCCCTTCTATTCAGTATGTTTTATAAGCTCTCTAGATTTATGTAAAATTATCAACTATCTTTTTTTTCAGTCCAAATATGATGGTTTTAATGTTGCTTCCTCAGGAAAAAAAAGCAACCATCTTTAAGTCTTGCTTTTTGCATACCAGAAGCTGACACAAGCCAGTGGAGCAACCAACACACAAATTAACATCTCTGAAGAGCTAAAAAATTAAAAAAATAAAAAAAAACATAGAAACTGATAGCACCCTGGGTATTTTATATCCATGGACTAGAACTGGGTCTTTAATGAGGTACTGTTTCTTGTCTCTCTGAAGACAGGTGAAGGAGATGCTTGGAAGAGCTGTGCTCTCCTGAAGAGGGCTTTTCTACTAGGAAGGTGAACTGTTCTCTGAAGGAGGTGACTCTGCCACTGACAACGTTTAATGTGGCTTCTGGTGTGGCATTGTGATAGGTGTAGCCCTAGTGAATAGCTGAAACCCCACAGGAACCTTTTTACAGGACGTAAAACCTTCTAGAAAAGAAAATGTGCATCATCTTGAAGCAGCCATTAGACACCATGTTCATGAAGAAAGTTTCTCCACTAGGCAATTAATCAACATTTCTTAAACTATGAAAGGGAAGAGTTGAAGCCTGGACCACTTGGACACTTTCAGGAAAGGTCAAGATCTAGCTTGTTCTTCCTGCCCCTCAAAAGATACAAATTTCTTTTAATTTCAGGAAGCATACAAGCTTTTGCCCCTTTCTCAAAGCCCAAATTAACCACCTCTGCTCAATGGAAATTAGCTGAGCAAGAATACTTCTCTTTGGTAAGTATTCCTTTCTAGCAATATATCATAAAAATGGAGTGGCTTCAGGTAAATTATAAATATTTTCCTCAAATGACAAGTTAAAAAAAGCTACCTCTAATGGGCTCCACTACATGTTAGAGTAAAAAAGTAGAAATATGTTGATAAGTTTATCTACTCTTTATTGGTTATTCTGATTATAATGTATGCATATCCATAAAATACATGCCACCACAAATACATGTATATAGAGAAATGCAAACATGAATATGTATATATACTCATAGTCACATGTTCTGGCTCTAGAATCAGAAATAAGAAGTTGCTACAATTCATATACTGGAATGGTGAAAACATAACAATTATGCAAATTTTTACTACAACATAATTATGGTTCCTTAACTTCCACTTATTCAATGTTATTTCTTTATTGACTGGTATTTTTAGCACATATTTCTATAAAGACATACCATACTGTGTGGGGAGATGATGATTAATTCAAAAGGGTTAGAAGGTTTGGTTCTACTCATGTTCTTCTTGACTTACTAGCTTTAAAACTCACATACTATCTTACTAAGCAGCTCATCTTCCTTGTCAGGCAAGCCCCACCTCCACACAGCAACAAAATGCCAGGATTCTGAAAGAAATTACTGAATCCAACTCTACCTGGCTTCTTCACATCTATGGAAGAATCTGACTTCATACACACGAGAACGCCTGCATCTCTCAGAGCTATGATTTCATGAATGTATTGTATCCAAGTCACAAGTATAAAAGTAAAGGTTAAATGTTTCTTGCACTGATTTATCTATATTATTAGTATAAAAGTCCTTTAAACATCATATATCTTTCATTTAATTTCTCCTTGATGATTTATTCATTCACATGAATAAATTACGCAGGGTATGCAAGTCCATTATCGCCTCTTTCTCTAAAAGAAGTGATTTTAGAAATGCGGGCATGCCTGTCCGAGAGATTTCCCTACCCTGGCCCCAAATCCAAAGCTACTTAGGAAAGTCTATCATTTAAGTGGTAGGCAGGTGCTCGTGTACTGTGAATTTCTGAGACTTCCAACGTGTGATGGCTGAGAATGCTTAGACATTCACAGTAAATAACGAAACTACAACTGGCAGTTAAGCATTCGAACTTCAGTTATGTGCGAAACACTGCATTAAAACCTTAAGTCACCAAAATTTCCTAAGACCAGACAATGAAATCTATTTGATATCTATTGGTTTAACGGCAGTTTAGACAGAGGAAACTCTGCTGGGTACAGCAGGGATTGTCAAGATGGCAATTCTTAATGCTGATCAAAAGAAGCTCAAAATAAAATAACACCCACAGCAAAATAAGGAAGAAAATAAGAACCATTTAGGGTTAGCATGAAAAGCTAAGAAATTAAACAGGGGTAATGTTACTGGGCCTCAGGAAAGGCAAGCAGGTAATTCCATGAAGGCATCCCAGAAGCAAGGGCATTTTAACTGGGTAACCCAACACAACCCCACAATACAAGTGAGGTAGCTTGATGCAATTTAACTATGTGGTGTTTGCGGGGGTTGGGAAGAGGCTGGGAGACACTGAGAGGTGGACACTGACTCTGTGGGTAAGATAGAGGCGGGAGTGTTTGGGGTTCATGAGCAAAGAATGCGCAGATATGTGGCTGTGGATGGCACACATGCTATCATTCAAAAGGATGGAGGATGGAAGACAGAGGTTGTTAGATAAGGAGACTATGAGGTCCAAGAGAGGGAATGTTTGGACATAAAAAAAATTATACCTGTTAAATATAAACACACTCTACAGCAGGGGTTCTCATCCCGTGAGTTGTAACCTATCAGAGGTCGAATGACCCTTACACCACAGGGATCTTCTAAGATCATCTGAAAACATAAATATTTACATTACTCTTCATAACAGTAGCAAAATTACAGTTATGAAGTAGCAGTAAAAATAAGTTTATGCTTTGGAGGGCTGGGTCACCAGAACATAAGGAGTTGCTCTAAAGCATCGTTTAAATGGTTGTAGCATTAGGAAGGCTGAAACCCACAGCTCTAAAATAAAGGACAGTTTCAACTATATTGAACTAATGAACATTTTAGAAGGGCAACAGAAATAGCAAAACAAGAGCAAGGCTCACACAGTCTCAACACACAGAAAGCCCATGAGTGGAAACCAGGAACCTAAGTAAAGGCACATATCCAGGGGGAGCCATGAGAAGGCAATAAGTTGGTGAGCTCGAGTTTACATAAAGCATCTATCCAAGTATTACTAGTGGTTGGGAAGTCGGACTGTGATGTAATCTGAGGCTCAAAATGAAAACTTGAGAAGTGGAGGCTGCTTTTGGAAGTAAGAGTTGAAGGAACAGGAATGGAAAGGAAATGGAGAGAGTAAAGGCAAATAATATTGGGTTCTACCAGCTCTGAATAAGAACTGACCAACAGAAATGGAGAGAAAACTGGAGCCACAACCTATGTTATGGCATCACTAGGTAGAGGGAGAAACCCTCCACAAAGGAAAGGATATCTCCTGAGGGATGAGTCATGGAGGATCAAAATGATGTCAACAGGAAAGTACAAAGTATGAATGGCCATCAAGAAAACTCTTCAGGTCAGGATGGTGAGTACCGGCTGCTCTTCCCGAGGACCAGGGTTCAGTTCCCAGCAACCGCACGGCAGCTCACAACTGTATGTAGCTCACTCTCAGGGGATCCGCATCCCTGGTCTCCAGGGACTAGGAACAAACTATTATATGTAGTGCTCAAGCACACTGTAGACAAAACACCCACACAAATGCATAAACTTCTAAAAGCAGCTTTCTCATTCAGCTGCTTTGCTGTTTACCTAAAGCTACCATAAAAGCAAAGTCCAATCATCTGGAATAGAAAATCCTCTCAGGAAAAGGATGGAGTGGAAGCCAGATTGTAACTACCTGCCGAGGGAAGGAAACCCACAAGATTACCAAGCCGGGCAAGGAAGAGGAGGCAAGTGAAGGACAGGTGACTGGACAGAGATGTGATGAGGGAGGCGTGGGACAAGAGAAGGCAAAGGAATACATGGGACACAAAGACAAGGGGGCCACTCTCTGAGAGGCAGTTTGCTAGCAAGGCAGGAAGGGTTGGGAAAGGCCAGTGGGAGGGGTCAAACATGAAAAAAACTGTGATGACATGTTATGTGCAGAGGGGTTATCGACAAAGCTCGTTACTGTGCGCGTTAACTAAAGGATAATTTAAAACAAAATTTGGGGTTCGCAGCACTGCAGCCTACCTAAAGAGTCCATGAGAGAGAAAGGTCCCACAGAAGAGAAGAGAGGTGAGACAGGCTTTGGAGGAGATTAATACCCTCATCTCATCGCCCCACCACAGTACTGATCTTTACATCTTAAGGGGGAAATCAAAGGTTAAAAAAAAAAACCACAGGTTAAACATAGGTTAAAAAATTTAGTTCTGAAAAGTGCAATCTCCATTATCAAATCTTTTCTATTGTACTCTTCTCACACACATGAAAATATACATGTATATATACCTTCATTATGATACATGCATATACATATATTCTCTATGCAGTTTAGTAACATAACTAGCATCTTGTACATTTGCTCCAGCTGAAAATATAATATTGTCTTCCCCCGGTGATTAATCCTTAATTTGCTATTGATAATGAGAGGGTGGGATAATGACCCTAATGACATCTTGAAAAGTACCAAAAAACTTCATTATCTTTTCAGCAGAGTGTTGACCAAGTATTATAGTGAAAGATTCATTTGTCATCTGTTTCCTGGACTCGGTGGGGGGGGTGAGTGAATATATCTAGAAATAGGGGCTGGATGTGGGATTTAAAGGCAGTCAGTTGAAATAAAAGAAACAAAAGGATATGAAGCCTGGATTCTCTATGAACTGACCAGTTCCCGAATAAATCAAGAGGTAGTTTTGCATTAAGGAATTAGAAGTGTCATTTCCAACTTGCGACTGCTGCAAATATTGCATGCTACTCACGGTTGGTTTTCAGAGCACATGGAGTAAGCCAGAATTAAATGGAAGGCTGGGAGAACATCACCTATTCTGAATCCCTTCCAAGTGTCAGTGGCAAAGAAGATGCTGGTGTGAGCACAGCAATCTTCTGACCGCCTTGTACTGGTTAAAACCCTGGCCAGAAAACAGACGCAATCATGCTGGAAGCAAAAGCAGCCAATGGGGAAAAATAAGAGTGAAGAAAAGAAAGAGCCTGTTTGCGTTGCAAGTTAAACATCACATCAACTTTTCTGAACTACGTCGGAGCTTTGGAAAGCAAGCAAGCACATGAAATGTGTTTTGAAGCTTTTAAATGTAGGTTAATACGCACCATGTGCTAGCTTGTATTTTGAAAGGCTACTAGAAGAAATAAGCCATTATTAAAAAGTACTTACTGAAAACAAATACCTCCAAATCTCTTCATTAAATTATAAATGACAAACTAATTAATTTATCTCTACACAGTTGAGAAAGTGTTTATCTTTTTCTCCAACCTCAGCTGCCAGAAACACAACACTGTGATAAACACTTCGTCTTGTCGAAGAAACCAAATGTAATTTTGTGAACACAAGACATTAAGGACGAAAGAAACTGGAAGCTTCTGAGAGGAGAAGATACAAGCAATAGCACTTGGAGTTGCCCGCCAGCAACACCAGTTACAGGTCCCCAAGCCTGGCTGCTTGCAAAAGCTTTGAGATCTTTCCTAGGTTCATCCCCGACTTTGCTGTCACCACTTGGATCCGCGGAGTGGAAGTGGTAAAAGCTGCCACCGCCTTCCAAACTCAAGAAATTCTGAAAAGCCATAATAAAGTTATATTTTACATTTTCAGTCACTTGGCTCCAAATGTGACTTACAATCACCCCATAAAGTAAATAAATAAGAGTAAGGAACCCCGTTTAAGAATAGAAATAAGACCTCAAGGCAGATGCAAACAGCGATGACTAACAGCAGCTAGTGGGGTCTACATACTGCGTGAAGAGGGATGAACGGGCTGACGAGTGTGGACACTTACCATGCAGACCGAACATGGGCTGTCAATCAGCCTGCCCAAACATCGGCACGTGTATCCCTTCTACATAGATACAGATACTCAGCACTGTGTTTGTGCCCAATTAATAGCATTATTTCAGCTGGGCCCTACTAGTGACCATCAAGTGCACTTGTATAAAACAAAGGGAAGAAAATCCAGCGGCAGTCTACGATGGTCTTCATGGGACAAAGTCTTGCCCCAAGTTGACAAAGTCGATATTTTATTTTGTCAATCCTTTGGATATTTTTGAAATAAAACATAGGGCTAAATGATACATTTGCTCTCCATTTCAGCCTGGATGCAATTGATTTTAACTGACTAAATGATCTGATCTCTGCCAAGGATTTTATTTCATTAAGAAAATGATATTAAGGAGCATCTGAGATCATGGAGCAGACTAAACATAATGCCAAAGGAGTTCTGAGAATGTGCCACAGTGAAGGTTTGATTATTTGCAGATGGGCTACAGAAAAGAAAAAGAAAGAAAGGAAAAAAGAAAACTCAGGTCCCAGGGGCAAGCCTAACCAACCCTGGTACCATTGCTGCCTGTATCCCAGCACAAAGCCAAGGAAATAACTCATCTTTTATGCCACAACGCCTTTTTCTTTAAAGTAGTAATCACTTTTTTCCCCTAGAAGGTAATATTTAACTGCCACTATGCAAAACAAAAGGCCAAGGGGAAATGTTGGTACCACAATGGGCTCTAGCATGTCAACTGTCACTCCTGAAACGATCTGGCTGGTAGTCAGGCATTCACAGAAAGAAAAAAAAAGAAAAAAGCTAATTTAAATCAATCTCCTTTGGAAAAGGCAATTGTTTGGTATGCACGACAATTGGTGTAGGATCAATCAGTGGGCATGAGATCAATTAAAACCAGCTTAAGTTTGGGAAGAGGGGCAAGTCACACAACTTGAGTTACATCTCTATTCGTTTCAATATTCTCACAATACAGGCCTTAAGCTTCCTTGCGGGGCAGAAAGGCTACTATGACCCTGCACTGTCTAGCCAGCCCTGTAAGTAGTTCCACTTTTAATTAAAAACACAGTGCACCCTTTGTTGGCACAGATAGTGTGGTCACTTTAAAAAAAAAAAAAACCTGTAGTTATTTTAGGCATAAACTTGGGATTCAGGAAGAGACATCTGTTGTGGGAGAGAAGAAAGCCAGAAACATATTTCGATGGGCATTCTTAAAACAGCCATCCTGATCGACATGTACTCAAAAGCCTTCAGACTTTGTGAAATGACAAAGTTGATTTGGCACAAATTGCTGTTGCACACTTTCTAATTGTTTTTTTTTTTTTATGTCAGAGTTTGGGACTGTAGATAGCAACGGCTACAAGTGATTTTGCTAAAGCAAGCACCGAAAAAAGAAAACAGGTTCTAATTCCAATACCCAAGAAGAAAAGTACAGGCAGAGAGCCAAGGAGATGGCCCTATAGGAGAAATAAAAGCATGCAGTATCGCTTCTGGCCGCAGGAGTGCTACAATGCCATTCTCCACCAAGCAACATCTCCACATTTAAGTTCTCAGACAATGTGCTTAACTCTTTGCCACTCAGGCACAGGGGCCAGCAATGGGAATCAGAACTCCATTGCTGAATTAGTAAGTCATGTAATAATCAAGAATGTTCCAAGGAGCTTTAGCTACTTCTCTATGTTGCAAACTTGATGCACTCTAGTGTTTCCAGTGAAATTCATTACAAGTCCAGTTTTTTAACAGCGAGGGTGGCTTCTCCAAACACTTTGGAAGACAGTATAATAAAAACTCGCCAACTCTGCCAAATAATGCCTGGGAATATAATAATGGCACAGAGAAAAGAGCCCACTGGAAGGGGTGAGCTAGAGAACCACTTTCCAAAGACAGGTATCAACATGAAGCTGTTACAGCCTTTGGAGGGGACTTTCTCTCTTAATGCTTCTATATGCAGTAATCTCTGAAAATAAGAAATATTTTACAAGTGTCATAAATGAAGCCCATAAAGGCATGGGCTTGAGTATGTGTGTCCTTTTTATTAAGCCAGAGATACATAGCAACAATTAAGAACACTGGTTCCTGAATCGTCATCATCATCATCATCATCAGTGACCCACAGCTTTGCCCTGACACAGGCCAAGCTCTTCAGCTGATGAGATCAGCTTAATGCCTCCCAAACTGTCAATAGTAGTGATGATAATAATATAAAAGTCTTCAAAACTAGCTACAGGGCCAGAGTCCTTAACTCACCAGAAATGGAGATGTTTATAGCTTGGAAAAACAAAACCAAGGTCTCTAAACCATGACAAATTCTAACTGCGCAAAAGACCAAGCTGGTAGTCAGAGGCAACTGACTCTCCTCAGGTGCTAACAAAAGGCTGTTGTACAAAACTCTACGCTGGTGCTTCATCGTTATGCCTGCGTGGCTTATGTTTAAGTCCCTCCAGAAGACTGCATTGTGTCTGGCTGCACATGCTCTAAAATGCATTTGCCTTAGCCACCGCCCCCCAGAAGGACTGGAAGACAGAAGTACAGAAATACGAGCACTCTAAAGTCGAATTCTCTGCAATCTTTCTGGAGGCTTCCATCTGCCTTCACCCCTCACAAAAGTGACGGAGAAGTGAGCATTTAGAAAGTCTCAAGTGAATTTCATTGAGGACAAAAACCCTTCTCCGAAATAGCCGCTCTGAGAAAGCAAACAAACTGGGCAACATGGGTCTATTTTTAAAAACATTCCCGCTGCAGGGGAGAACTCCCGGAGAACGCCAGTGCAGGAGTTGCTACTTAATTCATTAAGTTCCCATCTCTTCTAGGGTTCCAGAAAAAGAGAACAGTGTTGCTTTTTTTTCTTAGCAACTCAGGTTCTACCAAGCAACTTGACCATTCCTCCCCAACACCGCCGCCCCCGCCCCAAACACACACCCCCACGCCAGACCATGTCTAAAGCTATCTTGGGCAGGATTTAGGGCGCACGTGGGTCGGGAAATTAAGGACTCTTGCACTTCGAGAAAGATGATTAAAAAGACAAAAGAAAAATGGATGTCACATAAGAAATGTCACAAAGAAGAGTTCAAGAGAGATGGCACAGACTGTGGACCACAGGATGAATCCCTGAGCGCTTGCGGGAGAAAAGCCTAACTCACCGGGCTCCCTCCCAGCTCTTCTCTCTGAGTCTCACCGCGCCTACTAGGGGCAGAAGAAAGCCTTCTGCGGAGCACTGAGACCCTGAGAGTGGGCAGTTGTAGCCCACACAAGAATTGAGGTCCCCATATTTGGGGTCCTAAAAGCCTAGGTGTGAATGAGCACTCCCGACACTCCCACCTATTTAGGAACCCCACGCACCTTCAGCCCAGAGCGACCCACCTCGTTTATTGCGTCTCCATCGGTTGCCTTGGCACTGGCTGTAATCCATACAGTTCAGAATGATGAGGGCAAAAGAGAAGAGGCGAAAACGCATCTGGACGGTAGGGCTGGGGAGAGACGCCTCTCAAAGTCGAGGAAACGCGGGGCTCCTGCGAGGAGACAGTGCGGGTTGCGCTCCTTAGGGAGGACTCGAGACAGATGCCACTGGCTGCAATGATCAGTTTGGCTCGCTGAGCATCTCTCCCTCCGCCGTGAACCTGGGAAACGGGGAAAGAGAAGCAGGGTGGGTGGGGGATCGAGAGAACCCAGAGGAGGTACCGGCACCTTCGCGCCTCTTGATTTAAAGAAAGGAAGGCGGGAGGACGCGAACTCACTGGCACGAGCCACGGAGCAGTTTAAGGCAGGGCAGATAGCACAGCTGCAGGCGACTTGGAGAGAAAGGTGATTACAATCAGTGAATTAGTAACCTCTGCTGCGCAGCGGCTTCTGACCCTGGGGAAAGGGCGTTGTGCGGAAGAAAAAGCGTCCTAAGAGCACCGGAGCGCAGGGCTTTAAAGGGGCGCTCTTGAGCCCTTCGCGCCCGGGTTGGGCTATCCCCGCGCCGTGGCACCAGGTGTGGATCGCCTACCGTGCGCGCGTGTCTCAGGCTGCACGGCGTGCCTAGGCGCGGCGCTCCATCCCAGGCTCGGAAAGCCAGCCGGGCTGTTTGGTCAGCACGTGGGCTCGGAAAAAGTTTGCCAACACCCGCCGAGAGCTCTTGGCAGCTATAGGATTGGGCCGGCTGCAGCAGGGTCCGCGGACCCCGAGGGTCCTCAGGGTTGGCGGCGCCTGGCAGGAGCGCGCAGGCGGGCAAGCGCGACCGCAAGCACTGGGATGCTGGGTCTCCGCCCGAGAGAGCGATTCCCGGGCGAGGGGCGCGTCCGCTCTCCTCTCGGCGTCCGGGTCCAGTCGCTGCTTCCAGGGATCTCTCCACCACCACTTCACAGCTGAGGTTTCTCCCTGCCCGCGCTGGGGAAGACAGCACACTGCCCGGAGGCTGAAGGGATGTGGCCAGCGCACTTTCCGATGGAGATGCAGACAAGCTAAGGCTCGGGGATGCTTCTATAAGTAGGTGGTGCTGTGGTCCACGGCATCTAAAGCCAGGCTGCCTCAGAGTTCCTGGGTCCTAAAGCCAGAAACGCTCGTTCGGGTTTCCCTGAGGTCCTAAAGAGCACTGACAGCGTGCAGAGAGCCTCACGCAGGAAGAAATGCTCACCAGGCTTTCACAGACGGATTGTGCAAGCTGGACAGTACCTAGAGTGAGGGAGAGGCCCTGGCCTTGCTGTTCATGCACAAGGCGTCCTCTCCAAAGCTCTGGGCTCACCTCACCATTAGCGGTTCTACAAGAGAATCTGATGAGAAACTGAAGATGCCTTCTGGACATTGCTTCCTGAGCTCCTGGCTGAAACTGCTGCTTCTGAAAAACAGAGTTTAAACTTCAACCACTTTTTTTTTTTGATATGAAGACACACCTCTGCCCTTTTTAAAGTTTAATCTCAGTCTGCAGGCGGACTTCCTCAGATCTGAGAGCAAGACTAAGTCTCACTTTAAGGAGTGAGATTTAGTGTCTCTCCTCTCCTCCACCTTTCCTTGCAACTTATAGTTTCTTGACTCTACTTTTCCCCCAAGAAATTTCACGAAGATGTGTGATACTTTGCAATGCCCCCAAAGAAAAGTTTATTTCCCACTGATGCATGTTTTATTCTTAATCCTTACTCCTCTTGCGGTAATTCAAGGTGTGAATTAAACTTTTAGATGCCCTGGGTTTGGAAAAATACCTTCATTAAATGTGCTAGGTGATGCCTATTTTATTCTAGTGAAATCATCTGTCCTATATTCATTACTATTGGAAGTTGTCTATTTCTCCTTTGAGTGAAAGATAAGAATTTATAATGCTAAATGAAGCAAGATGGCTGCCTCTTTAGACACATTGTAGGCACATTATTGCAGTGGCTTTTTAGAGGCTGGTGATTGGTTTTATTTTGGAGACTGGATTGTAGCCCAGGCCAACCTGGAACATATCCTGGTAAAGCTGGCTTTGAACTCCTGATTCTTCTATCTCAGTAAGAGGTAGAAGTAAGAGCTACTATGACAAGTGCATGCCACTAGCCCAAGCTCTACAGTAACATTTTATCCTATTTCAATTCCCTTTTTCATTCCTTCAGTTTCTGCATATGCTCTGAAATTTGAGGTGAAGAATCATATAGAAACAATAGGGGTGTTAGTAGCCACATTTGTCAACTATTCCATTATTGCTTTGTCCACAACAATTTTACTGACATCACTGTTGCATAGTAACATTCCTATTCTGGGAATTCTGGTGCCCGAGAACACCTAAGTAAACCTGGGTTTGGTGCCATTTCATTGAAGAAAATTGAGCCAGGACACTTGCCCACAGAGTACAAACTTCTGATCAGACATATAACAGAAGCAGTTACTTGGATCCAGCTTACCTAATCTTGGACTCTTTTATTTAAAAATATATATTTATGTATTTACTTTAAGTGTATGGCTGTTTTGCTTGCATGTATGCAGATGCCTGTATACCTGATGCCTTCCACGGCCACAAGAGGGTATCAGATCCCCAGAGACTGGAGTTGGACAGTTGTTGGCCAACATAAGGATGCCGGGAATCGAAACCCTGGTCCTCTGGAAGAGCACACAGGTGTTCTTAACTGTTGAGCCCTCTCTCCATTCCCAATCATTGAAATTTTATCACACACCTTGGCAATGACTGGAAACAACTTAGCGTTCATAGTTCCCCCTCCAGATTGACAAATGCCACTCTCTCCTCCCCTCCAACACACTCACGTGCACAGACCGAAACTGCTGCACTTGTTAGGGTGAAATTCAAGGGAGGAAAAAATGCTTTCCTTAATAACTCCCTGGATGCCAGCATTGCTCTGGCACACACTAAGATTGACCAACTTATCAGCGTCCATTGAAATGAGCACAAGGCTGAAATCATGCAGCGCTCCTATTCCTGGGTTGGTCTAGGTAATCATCTGGATCTCAGTTTCTCTTTTACCTCTTCTAGCCAAAGTCCATTTTTTGGAGGAATTTGCTATGGGGCCTACAGAGTTTGAGAGCAAAGCCATCAGTGAATGGATTCTCCATAGGAGAGAGGCATTGTCATCCTGAATTAAGTCTGTGAATGACTTTCAACTGTATCCCTCCAATGGTTCAGAATTCTACTCTTGGTTGCCCTGTTTTAACCAGAAATATTTTTACAATGGTGAACATCTGGGTTCAATGCGCAAGAAAAGTATTTTTTTAGCATGTCGAATGTGTTAAATATTAATATTAAAATAGACTCTAGAATAAGAGAAAGTGGCTGAGTACTTTTTGATGATATCCTGGTCTCTTTCTTCATTGTAAATGATAGAAAAGGATAAGAGGGGGGAAGATTAAAGTCTGTCACACGTGTGGTATTCAAAATCTCAGGCATCATTTCTAATGTAAACTTACCTATACACATTATTTTCCCTGCCCGCCCCTCCTTGGGGTGTTTATTTCAAGAATCTAGCTTGTTCCCACTTAGAAATTGCAGCCTTGGTGGATCTGAAACTCTTCTGGATTTTCACCTGATATCCTAGCTTCCTTTCATCCCTAAGATTAGAATGTGCTGTTGTTGGGGCTCATGGCTCACAGTCATTCCATTCTGGAGACTAAATGGAACTCTTCGTCTAGCCGAGCTTATAGGGTGGTTTGGTTAAGGAGCTTTGTAAATACGTACATGCCCAGTGTTTGTTTACAGAGATGCACACCGAGAAGGCCGAGTCCACACCATTTACTGGTGACAGAAAAGCTCTTGTCCTTGGAATCAATTTCTTCCTGATTAACTTTCTGAGTTTTGAGTAGATTTCCAGGGATGAAGATGGTGCTTATCAGTCAAGTGTGTGTGTTTGTGCAGGTTATATTCTTATCTTTAAAAGATTCTCTCTCTCTCTCTCTCTCTCTCTCTCTCTCTCTCTCTCTCTGTCTCTCTCTCCCTCCCTCTCTCTCTCTTTCTCTCTCTCTCCACCCCCAGCTACAAGGTTGTGAGAACAGGAATGTGAAATGTCCAAGATGGCAGGCAGATAGCTTAGATTTTCAGTTCTTTCAAAAGAGCATTATGTAAAAGCTCTCACTCGTCCCTCCCCCGGGCAGCCTGTTCTCTTTCTTAGAGTTATTTTTGTATCATTCCAAGTTTTGAGTAGATGTCCAATACTTCTAAATACTTTAACCATTTTTCTGTGCTTGACAGTCAATATGTATCTACTCACAAATGTGAAAGTATGTGTATGTACACGTGTGCTCTTGCTCATCTCTCTTTCACCCAGTCCTTCTTTATGGAGCTAGTTGGATACTGTAGTCACAGATGTAGACCTCCATGTGTTAAGTGTGTTTTCCAGTATGTTCCTTATCCCTTCAGTGTTCCTTCTTCTTTTTATGCCATCCCACATCCTTTCCATATATTTAGTCAGCTCCCTACGAATACATTGTCATTCTTTTTCTTTTTTTAAAAACACCACTTGAGTTGATTTTACATGGTAAATTCCTAAATCTGAGAATGTAGAATCAAACATTTGTGCATGCCTTTGTGTTCTTTCCCCATCCCGTGTGAGTGTGTATGTGTGTGTTTCCCACAAATTGCCTTCCATAAAGGTTTGATGATGTTCCAGTATATGAAAATTCTTTCTCCCTCAAAATCAAACAATTCATTTATTAAATACTAGTAGGCAAAAGAGCTTCAGAGTAAAGTTTTAAACTGTAATTCTTTGCTTTTAAACAATGTTGTCTTCCTCTAGTATGTTTAAATCATTGTGTTTCCTTTTCCATGAATGCTCCAAATACAAAATGTGTTCCTTTTCTATTATCTTCATGCTGTGTTTTGATATATTGAACATACACTGTTACTATGTACTATGTCTTGTGACGTGAACTGTAAATCTGTTTCTTTCCAGTTTTATCAGCTGTCTTTTAACTGTGTTTTGATGTATATTAGCATACAGAAAACTTGAAATCATATGCTAGAGTGGGATTTGCCAGTTTTACCTTCCTGTAGGTCACAGTTGACAGAACTGTGGCTCGTGACGGGCTCTTCACATTTTCATTCAGCAGGCGGCAGATGCATAGATTCCACAATGAGCATGAATGCTCGTGACCGATCTCAGTCTGCACCACAGAGACCAGGGTAGAATATACTTAGCACTTTCGGAATCTTGAGTGTTCATGTTCACAGATTTGGTTGAATTTAACACTGATTCTTGTTTTTAATTAGTTCACTGATTTAGATTCTTTTAATCTCTTATGTTATCAGATGTTCATTTCCTCAGACTAAAGTTTTCCACAGTGTTTTTATTCCTTGTTGATATTTGTTAATGGCACATGTAATACTATAGGCTGGAACAATTTTGGCGTTTTATGCCATTGTGTCAAAACTGACTATGTAAAAATCTTCCTTTTAAATATGTTAAATGATCATTCTGCTAGCTGCATGTGATAGTACGTGTTCACTTATTATATTTGTATAGGTAAATTAAATTAATGAGGAAAATCTTCACTGAGGTCACAGATCAGTCCTTATCCAGCCCAGTTTATTATTTTAAAAAGTCACACCATAGTCACTTATTCAGTGTTTTTAAAAAAAAACGTGTAAATATTTGATTTTCCAAAAGCTAATCCTGTGTTCTGCCACTTGAGAACTTGCTTCCACGCTGATGTCATAACATCTATTTCTTGATTTTTGTCCTCCATCTCCTCAGAAAAAAAAAAATCCAGAAGGTCATATTGCTCATTCCAGAGGAAATTCAGATCAAACCAGCTCTATAGAAAAAAATTCAAGATCTGACCTAAAGTTTTAACGTTATTTCCCTTACATAGTCTCCTGTGCCCTCAACAGTTTTGAACTAAAATACCATGTAATACTTCGATTTTCTTGTGCAAATGTAGCTTCAGAAGCAAACGCCACTGTGAAAAAGAGAGAGCCATGAAGATTCTCAGTTATTTAAGTTATTTAAGTAGGTTCAGTTTTCACTGCTGTGGATGGGGTGTCTCTTTCACTCTGTTTGGACAATAGCTAATCTCTTTGCAGCATGACTGAGATAAACGACAGGTAGCATCCTCCACAGACTTTTCTCAGTCTCGGGATCCGAAACAGACACACCTTTTCCAAACACCCATTTTGTGGTTTATGGCTATAGCAGCTTTTGTTGGTGCTCAAGGGCAGACTTGGGGCTCACCCTCAGCAAGCAAACGGGAGCTGTGACAGGCATTTCCCTTCCACTTTCATTGCTTGCTCCATTTTGTCTCCGTCTTTATGTTTGTCATGGCTTTCTTACTTTTTAGAGGTATTTCAGTTGGTAATGTTAAATATGTTTCTAGAAGCCACTGCATTGGACCAATATGGGGAAATGTTTTTAAACATAATAGAAATATACATATATACATTAGTCAGAAGGTGGGAGTCTTTGAGCTCCCGAAGACAACTATTCTGTTCAGGATACAACAGAGGAAATAAGCATGAGGAAAAACTGGGGATCACCAAGTCCCATTGGCAGAAAGACTCAAGACAAAAACAAACAAACAAATAAACACCCCAACCAGTTTTCATAAGTCCCTCCTCTGGTGAACCACAGGGATATTTGGGGTATTATTAATCTGAAAATTAATGAGAGTTTAAAATAGAATTTGAGAGTCCCCCAAAGTCTTGTTATTTCCCCTTTCCAGAACATGGTCATCTAAGTAAATGACCCTAGGTCTTCCTGAGGAAGGCCAGGAGAAAGATTTACAGTTCTAGACTTGACTTCACCCAGTAAGGAACTCTGGGGCTGTGAACTGGCTCAAGCCTGGCTCACTCTCTTGTGGTAAGTCAAGTTTTACTTGGAAGCCACACTGACCGTTTTTCAGTTACAAATCAGGTAAGGGATGAATTGTCCAATTTACCAAATGTTTACTTTATTGGTTAGAAAACTAGGTTAAATGACCATAAATAGTTTGATGCAAACATCAAATATCAATATTTTCTTGTTCCTATTTCTCCGCTAGATCATACAGATGTGTGGATTGTACCTAACTTTCTGTCTAGGTGTTTACACTGAAGGGTATGAGCCACATGTTGTGGTGTATGCCTGTGTTCCCAGGACTCAGAACAACAGTCACACATTTGAGGCCTGGCCGGTCTATATAGTCAATGTCGTCCCAGCCAGGCTAAGTAGCAATACCTTGTCTCAGTGAACCCAAATCAATAAACTTGAGGGTGTGAAGTAGTGAGTGTAGCTCAGCTAAACAAGTTATCCCCAAACAATCAAAGGGTGAGGTGAGCATGATGTGCCCTCTTCTGAAAGAACTGGTGTGTCTGTGTGTTGACAGGGACTCATGTGATGTGGAAGCCCAAGTTCACGTTTGTGTTCAGAAATTAAATGTGACTAAGAGATGACAGTCACGTGCCAGACTGTCAAGAGATGAACTAATACGGTTCATACTGTGCCATCTGGATTAAGGTGGAAACAGTTTTCTGCAAATCTCCACCTGCACAATTTGAAAAAGAATTGGATAAAAACGAGGGATTGAGAGTACATTGGAGCCCAGGAGCAGAAATAGGATCTGTAATGCTCTTGGAAGCTCATTTCCATCATGAGGCAAAGAGGGAGAGATGCTGAGGTCCACAGATGGAGTAGCTTAAAGTTTTTGTCTCTCCATCCAAGTCCTCCTCCTGACTCACCATCTTCCAAAACTACCAGATACCAGAACCATCAGCAGAGACCAGCTGTGAAGACCATAGTTTTCCTTAGCTGTGACCACAAATTCCACTGCTGTCACCACGTGAGGGTGCTTACACTGCCTATTCAGATCTTTGGCTTTCTGGGTCTTCCCCTTTCCTTCCAGAGCATCATGTCCTCAGTTCCTGCCGTTGTAGTGTATGATCTAATGCCTATGGTGAGATCCTTATCCACAGCCGCAGTAATGGAGCATGCCATAACTGGTTTTTCCACTACACAGAATGAAAATGTATTCGTTTTCCCTGTCTTTCTGGCAACATCATCTGCTCATCCTTCGAGTATGCTTAGATCAATATTAATGGCTTTATTATTTCGACTAACCATGCTATTCACGGCAAGATCATGTAGCAAACTAGGGCTACCGTTGCTTTCCTAAGCTTTATTTTGTTTCCTCTGGAACTATTATCACCTTTGCAGACCATAAATTCAGTCCAGATGCTCTCTGAGCAACCGAATTACCATTTGCTATGTTTATTTGGACCCAGTAGGACATTGGTTTCATCTTCTAATTTTTTAAAATAATAGTTAACACGCAAAGTAATGAGTCTCATTACAGTATTTTCAAATATTTGTGTCATCAGGCTTTCCCCTAAGTCATCTTCCTCCTTTACCGCCGCCCCCCCCCCTGCCCCATGATCCCTCCCCACTCTGGCTGATTCCCTGCCATCCTCCATTGTCTCTTCCCTTCTTGGGTTCTACTACCATCTTGCCTTCTTCCCCACCCCCATAAAGTCCCTTTTGAAGACTCCAGAAGCAACTGCTGAGGAGTTGGCTTTGGTATCTTTGTTCTGGGATTGTCCCTTCATCAACCTCACCACTTCCTCTTTCCTGTTTAAACCTTCACCACAGTGTGTGGCATTCCATAAGAACTGAAATTGTTTTAATGTAGGAATAAATGCTTTGATTTTGTGTGTGTGTGTGTGTGTGTGTGTGTGTGTGTGTGTGCATAAAAAAAATGTCCCTAATCTACCCTCACAACTGGTTGTTTGATTCATTGTAAACGCCAAGACTGAATTCATTTTCATTTGGCCCTGATTCAAGTACTGCCTTTTAACTTCCAGTTATTTCTTTTAGGAGGTCAAAGCATTCTAATTATGATTTTTTTCGTTTTCATTTTTTTTTCTTTTTTTTTTTTTTTTTTGATTGGGTCAGGCTCCTGTGTTGAGTTCACTCCAGGAAGATTAAAGGTCTACCGTTTCACTAAATAGATATTGGTGTGGCTATTTGTTTCATTGGATTTTCTGGGGACTAGCTGGCCTTTTAAACCAGCAAATGTATGTCTTTTATACCTAAAAATATTTGAATAATAATGCATTATTTCCCCCTCCGTACTGCGTGGTTTCCAAGCTATTATTCAAATATTGAATTCTAATGTCTGATTTTTCTATATTTGCTTTATTTCTCATCTCTGTCAGTTTTCCCTAACTCTTCCCTCAGTTTTATCCTCCAACTCATTTAATGTGTTTTCATTGCTCCGCTCGCTCTTCTATCTCTCTTCTCTCTCTCTCTCTATTTCAAAATCTTACTTTTTCTTTAAAAATATAGTATATTGATTTTTTTCTCTGAAGCATAATTTTTCCTGTGTCTTATCTTCATAATTTATAAGGATTTCCTTGATGTTTGACAATGTCTGGGAAATTGATTGTAATTAAAAGTAAGATTAAAAGTTGATATTTAGAACTTGAAACTTGATTTTCAACTTGAACTTTATTGTACAGCAAAAATTGAACATAAGTTAAGTGATGGAGGTATTATTTAGGGACCAAATATAGTTTATTAACTATTTCAAAGGTAAAGTCAGATTTTCTGCAGAACTGTTCTTATTTTGCCAGCCAGGGGCCTCTGGAGAGACAAGAGGAACAAGGCTGCCCGGCTGCTACCATGGTTCATCTTCTCTCTTGCTCTTTCTTACAGGTTTCTTTTGTAAGATAACTGTTTTACCTTATATCCATTGTCATTTCAGGAGAGAATCACATCAGAGCCCTGAAAGCCCACTCAATTGCTACTTTTCCTCATGCCCTTTCCTTTAGTCACTAACAAACCCTTACTGAAACTTTTGTACTGGCATGGTATTGCCAGGGTTATGAGCAAAGGTGACCTATGAAATAGGAAGAAAATAGATTGCAGATAACCACAAAAAGTAAGATGCTATTTTTGCTTCCCAAAGTTTTTATTTCATTTTAGTACTATTTATTTTGATCCAATGTCTAAACCTTTAAGCATATTTTTAGGTTATCATAAGCAGGAATTTGTTTGTTATGGCACTTTCCTGCACAGGCGCTGTTGGGTTTTATTGTACACCCTTCTCACCTCTGAGCCTTTGCCTTTCTCCCTTTCTCCTGTTTTCTTCTCCAGAGTTCCATCACCCTCTCGTTTCTTATGTTTCCCTTAAACTCCCATCTTCCTGTCCCATAATCCTTCTTCTGGTTTCAAGACCCATGCGCAGACATACGTAAGTGCATGCACCCATTGCCTGTGCACAGACATATGTAAGTAGTGCACCCATTGCCTGTGCACAGACGTATGTATGTGCACCCATTACCTGTGCACAGACGTATGTAAATACATGCACCCATTACCTGTGCACAGACGTATGAAAGTACATGCACCCATTACTTTAAGTCTGAATTGCACATATAAAGAGAAAATGTAGAATTTTCCTTTCTGGGTTTGGAGGGTTTCACTTACATTGGTTTCTGGTTGATGTAAATGGCATGACTTCACTGTTCTTCATGACTCCATAAAAATCCCACAGTGTACCTTCACCTCATTTTCTTTGTGCATTCATCATCTGTTGGTGGTCACCTAGGCAGGTTCCATTTCTTGGTGAATAGTTCTTGCTCTCTGTGACCTGAAGTCCTTCTGGTACATACCCACTAGTGTGTGTACAGCTGAGTCATGGAGTAGGTTTTGTTTCAGTTATTTTGTTATCATTGTTGACTTCCAGTGTCTGCAGCAGTTTACTGACCAATAGTAAACAAACGTTCCTAACACATTTGATGGGATTTGTTGATTGTTTGATGATAGCCATTCTGACTGGGATAAAGTAGGATCATGAAGCAGCTTTCAGTTGCACTTTCCTGATGGCCCACATATCTCCTGGACGTCTGTATTTCTTCCTCTGAGGACTGTCTATTCAATCCCTTGGCCTATTGCTGTGGGACAATGGTCTTGTGCTTTGTAAAGATTTGTCTCTTGTATTAATTTTAATAAAATGCTGATTGACCAGTAGCCAGACAGGAAGTATAGGTGGGGTGACCAGAATAGGAGATTTCTGGGAAGAGGAAAGGTTCAGTCTGCAGCCGTCACCCAGACACAGAAGAAAGAAGATGAGAATGCCTTGCTGATGGAGGAAGGTCATTGGTTGATTAAATAAAGAAGCTGCTTGCCCTGATAGGTTAGAACGTAGGTGGGAGGAGTGTCATTGGTTGATTAAATAAAGAAGCTGCTTGCCCTGATAGGTTAGAACGTAGGTGGGAGGAGTGAACGGAGCAGAACGCTGGGAGGAAGAGGAAGTGAGCTCAGAGA
>NW_004949117.1:2131270-2136707 GCF_000317375.1 Microtus ochrogaster | reverse complement strand
AGATTATTAGAGATGGGCTAGTCCAGGTGTGAGAGTTAGCTGAGGAAAGGCTAGATAGAAATGGCCAAGCAGTGATTAAATGAATACAGTGTCCGTGTAATTATTTCGGGTAAAGCTAGCTGGGTGGTGGGACACAGCCCACTGCTCCTATTACTACACCTTGCTGATAAAGGTACCAAGCCATGTGCCAAGCTAACACAGACAAGAATTATGAGTTAAGATGCAAGTTATAAGAGTTAATAAGAAGCCTGAGCTAATAGGCCAACCAGTTCATAATTAATGTAGGACTCTGTGTGTTTATTTGGAACTGACCTCTGTCAACAGCCTATTATATTGATTCTAAGGTTTGCTTTTTCTAGTGTTTACTATTGTGTTGTTATTTACATAGCCCGGATATTATTCCTAACATATGTGTAGTTGGTGGGTGTTTCCCCCACTCTGAGCACCATCTCTCCATGCAGTAGCATGCTTCCTTTGATTTGCAGAAGGCTTTACTTTCATGTATCATTTTTTGATCCCCAAGATGACTTCCTGTGGTACACTGGAAAGTTCCTAACTATACCCACATCTTGAAATCTTTTCTGTGTGGTTTTGTTCTAACATTTTAAAGTTCCAGGTTTCTACATTAAAGACTTTGATCCATCTTTAATTGATTTTTGTCCAGAGCAAAAGATATGAATCTAGCGTCATTCTTCTATATGTTGAATTCTAGCTTTCCCCAGAACTACTTTTTTTTTTCAAATAGTTTGTCTTTATTTCTCTGGACATTTTTACAACCCTGTTTTCAGAAGTTATGCATCTGGAACTGTGTGGCTAAATTTCTGGATCCTCTTGTCCATTGTTCTTCATGTTTGTTTTTGGTATTATGGCTCTGTAATTTAAGATTGGATGTTATGATGCCTCCAATATCACTTTTCTGCTTAGAATTGCATTGTCTCTTAGGAGTCTTTTATGCTTTCATATGAATTTGGGGATTATTTTCTCTATTTCTATGAATAATGTCTGGAATTGGAGGTCACATTGAATTTGTAGATTGCTGTGGGGACTCTATTAACTGTTTTCTTTTTCCTTTTGTTACTTAAGAATTTCACATATATATGCATATATAATGCATGTGATGCAGATGTCCCAACTAAAGCTTAGCCCCCATTGAGTCTTATTCTGTGCATTTGACCAGCTATAGGTCACTATATCAATCACCATCTTCTCCAACACAAACTTTCCCTGATATATGAGTACAAAAATAAAAGCACAGAGAAACTTACTGTGTCCCCTTAGCAGAATAATATTATTAGGCTCTCCCCACTTAGGCCTATCATTAAGCCAGCTAGAAGTTTTTGGCCCAGATAACAGTACCAGGCATGAGTTCCATTTTTTTAAGTGGGATTTAATCCAATCATAAAGTGTTTGGCTACTCCAATGATAAGACACTGTGTTAAATAAGAATAGAGGGAGTCAGCATATTTGCCTTGTATTAAATTTCAGAAGAAATTCTCTCTGTAGATATATCTCAGCAAGAGTATGCTTGTTTAGAGAACATAAAGATCTGAGATTGTACACCAACACCACAAATAATAACATCACCACTGTCAACAGTCCTAGGCTGTTTGTAAGCAAGGATTCCCTTCTCTCAGGCTGTTGAGTGGTAAGCTGATCCCATCCCAACCAGTGGGAACATTCCTTTCCCTTGCTCACTGTGACTGACTCTGGAGGAAGGATAAATTATGGAAGTAGAACTTTCCCAAACCACAGAAGAAATCGAGACACTGAAGTTGATATACCACAGGTTTCAAATCAGGTGACTGTATTGGAGTCATGGCTTGCTAGTTATAACAGCCAGCAAATACAGACAGATTTGGGGTGATAACTCTGAAACACAGTAGTTTCTCCTGACCTTCAGGGGGCTGTGTTCCACTTCTCACAGGAAATACCCAAAACAATGGGTAATACCAAAACCTGCATAGACAATGACCACACCTGTGCATATAAACCTGTGAGGATATTTTTTTCTGCTTGAGATTTTCAGACAGACAGCATCACTGCTCTTGGATACAAGCCTACTATACAGGTATTACTTGAACGAGAGCTAGTGATACACAGATAGTCGATATGCCTAAGTCAGAAGATGAGTGAACAGTGAGGGTCGTGCATGTACCGTGGCCTGGACCCACACTGCGGGAAGTAAAGAACAGGTGATACCCTAGGCAAGGACAGAACTGGATGGTCGAAGACGCTGTCATTCTATTCAGAACAGCACACCGGTGTTCAGAATTTACGAACTTATAAACTGTTTTGGGGATTTTCTATTTAATACATTCCAATTCTATTAGGCGTCTGGTAACTGAAACTTCAATAAGCCAACCACAGGTGACGGGAGACAGCAGTGCTCGAGCCTGTCTTGCCACAGATTTTACAAGTAGAGCTTCTGATGTTACTAGGAGACAAAAATCTCAAAGCAAAGTCCACTGTCCCTCCAGCTCTTAAAATCCTTACACCCCCTCTTCTATAATGCTCCCTGAGCCTTGGGTATGGAAGGATTTTGTAGATGTATAAAGTGAGATTGGGTTTCACAGCTCTGCATGTTGACTGGTTGTTATGCTATGTAATGGTCTCTCCCTGTTGCAAAGAGAAGTTTCCTTGATGAGGGATGATGGCTACACTTATCTGTGGGTAGAAAGACAAATGTTTATAGACTGTTGCACCTTCCCTTTTCCTCCTTTGGTAGACTTGAATTGGTTTTTTTTTTTTGTATGTACTTTGAAAACAAAATAGCCCTGGTATATCCAGAGCCTGAACTAGGAACCAAAAGATAAGAATAACAGAAAGAGTCTATTGAAAGTGAGAATGAAAATTTAAAAGCAGAAAATCATAAAAATTGAGATAATAGGTCTGATTGATTGCTAAATAATATTTTACTACATTTCCATAATACTTTGCCAATTATCATTCCTAGTGTGGCAAACATTTCATTTTTCAGCTGGACATGTGATGTCTTCAATCCCAGCAAGGGGATCTCTGTGAATTCAAGACCAGCCTGGTGTACATCCTGAGTTCCAGGATAGGCAGGATTCTGTAGAGTGGCCTTGTCTCACAAAACCAAAATAAATAAACTAAACACTTCACTTTGTTTTGCTGCACACATTGTCTATCCTTGTGTCTTTTAAAAACCTGAGTTGTTTTGGAAACAAATAATTATAAGGTTTCAGAACTAAAAGGACCTTAAGACAACCTAATAGAACTTTCTTATTTTATAAATTGAGAACCATGTTTTAGCTGAATATCCTAGACATGTCAAGTAGATAAAGTCATATGAATAGAACAAGGGATTGAAGAAATTGGGAAAATGTATAGCAAGATGATAAGAAAAAGAAGGAAAATAAGAGCAAATATTTCTAGAAAAAATAAAATTCGGAATTCACAGAAGAAAAAGAATAAAAAATTTTGAGAAAACCAAACAATACTTGAGGGTTTATGTTTTTATTCATAGGCTGTGTTGAGTCTTTTAGACTCTTGTCTCTTTTATTTTTGTGATTACACAAATAATAAATATTAAAACTATATTGTTCACTAACCCAACATCAGACAGAGGTCTAATCTCCAAATATACAAAGAACTCAAGAAATTGGACACCAAAAATAAAAAATCCAATAAAAAAAATGGAGTACAGACCTAAACAGAGAACTCTCAACAGAGGAATCAAAGCAGGTGAAAGACACTTAAGGAAAAGTTCAACATCATCAGAAAAATGCAAATCAAAACAACTCTGACATTCCATCTTACACCTGTAAGAATGGCCAAGATCATAAATACTAATGACACCTTATGCTGGAGAGGTTGTAGGGAAAAGAGAACACTTCCGCATTGCTGGTGGGAATGCAAGCTGGTACAACCCCTTTGGATGTCAGTGTGGTGATTTCTCAGAAAATTAGAAAACAACCTTCTCAAGACCCAGTAATGCCACTTTTGGGTATATATCTAAAGGATGCTCAATTGTGCCACAAGGACATGTGCTCAACTATGTTCATATCAGCTTTGTTTGTCATAGCCAGAATCTGGAAAAAACCTAAATGCCCCTCTATCGAAGAATAGATAAGGAAAATGTGGCACATTTACACAACGGAGTACTACACAGCAGAAAAAAATAACGACGTCTTGAATTTTGCAGGAAAATGGATGGAGCTAGAAAACATTATTTTGAGTGAGGTAACCCAGACACAGAAAGACAGTTATTACATGTACTCACTCATAAGTGGTTTTTAAACATAAAGCAAAGAAAAACAGCCTACGAACCACAATCTCAGAAAACTTAGACAACAATACGGACACTAAGAGAGACTTACATAGAGCTAATCTACATGAAAAGTAGAAAGTAGAAAAAGACAAGATTTCCTGAGTAAACTGGGAGCATGGGGACCTTGGGGGAGGGTTGAAGCGGGGAGGGGAGAGGAAGGGAGGGGAGCAGAGAAAAACGTAGAGCTCAATAAAAATCAATAAAAAATCAAAAAACTATATTGTGAGTTCATACTATTTAATAAGAGGACAACTGAAACCATAAAAGTAGGAGAGAGACCAGAACACACTATACTGAAGAACAGATGTTCCCTTGATCATCCTGGTCAAGTCACCGTGAACTAACTCATTTGTCTGCTCTTTCATGTGAGGTACTTACCTTATCCATTATCATGGAACTTACAGTAACTTCACTTGGGACAAATACGCTTCCCTTCCATAGTGACATCAGCCTCAGCCGTGTGACTTGCTTTGGCTGACAGCATGCGTGATCCAGGCCACAAACAAACAGAAGCATTCTGTATTTCTTTTGTTTCAGAATTACTTTGTTCTTGAGACCAAATGTTCTAAACTACAAGTGACTACGGCAATTTTGAAAAACAATTTTGTCCACCTTTATAAACCAGTGTATTTCTTAATACCCCTGTGGTACATTAAACAGATCATAAAAACCCATAATCTGCATAATTTGTAAATCTACAATCATTCTAAAATGTGATTTAAAAAAAAATCAGCTTGACTCTTCCCAGCAAAGATTTAAACTGCTTTGTCACCACTGCAGGGGAAAAAATTACTTTACTTTTAAATATTAAAAAATAAAAATAATAGGGTACTCTGTGTATATAGGCGAGAACGCCCCCCCCACCACCGCCACCATAAAAATATTTACAGACTATAAATATCTTGGTTTCGGGACTCAACTGGTTATCTGATAGTTCAGTGATGGTCTCAGTGCAGAAAGAAAAATATGTTTCTTGGTTTCAGAAGAAGGAAAGGGAAAACAAGCCCATTGGTCACATTTTTTTAATTCCGAGCTGCAAAGGGAATGTTTTCTTTCATGAAAAAACAGCAGAAAAAGACTCCTCTAGATTTTTACATAAAACTCAAAAGGAAAAGAGAAAGAGAGGGGGGGGGGAGAGAGAGAGAG
>NW_004949117.1:2122965-2131170 GCF_000317375.1 Microtus ochrogaster | reverse complement strand
GAGAGAGAGAGAGAGAGAGAGAGAGAGAGAGAGAGAGAGAGAGAGAAAGAGAGAGAGAGACAGAGAGAGAGAGACAGTAGGCTACAAGGAAAGACCAATTCAGAGAAGGAAGAATCTACACTTTAGAAAGGTAATAATCAGACCCGTACTGCCAGCAGGAGTGGAGCTTCGTATAGCGCTCCAAAAAGACATGGCTGGACTTACTCACTCATCATAGCTCCTGCCTTGCAAGCCCAGCACAAAAGTGGCCTAGGTGGTAAGGTTGCCATGAGTTCAGGACCAACCTAGACTATAGATCTTGCCCTCCCCCTCCTTCCAAAAGACAATTATATAGCTGGGTTTCTACATGAACTTCTTCCTCAAAAACAAACAAACAAACAAACAGCTAACATTACTCCTTCTTTAAATTTAAAAATAAGTATCGATTTTTTTTTGTTCCCTTTCTTCTTAGATCAGAAAACAAAAGAAGGCGAGAAACAGAGAAAACATAAGGGATAGCACTTATACTTCTTTCTTAGTTTCAAGTCCATGGACTTTTTCTCATTTTTTTTCAAAAAGTCTAAATATGCTTAAAAATCATAAGAAAAATATGGTGTTCTGCATCCTGAATCTTCATCTTTCAGACAGGCCTGTTTGTGAGTGTCCGTCAGGTCCTGCCAACTGTGAAGCTGGATTCCTACTGGAACGGCCCAGTGCAAGACTATCAAGTTTCCTCAGCAGAGGATCTATTGCAATCTGCTACGATTTGTGAGACTAGAGAAACATGGTCTGCCAGCCGTCCCCTGCAAGGTGGTTTGGGTAGGGGATGATTCCTGGGTGCTATAAGATATTTTAGATTCTGGAGTTTTGTTTGTTTGGTGTGTGTGTGTGTGTGTGTGTGTGTGTGTGTGTGTGTGTTTTGAGATGAAATATTCACCCATCAAAAGAGTGGATTTGATTACCATTCCTATGGGGAAAAGAATCTGTTCTTTCCCCCTTTTTGGTGGCAATTCATTATTTTACAAGATTAATTACTGGTCATAAATCTCATGTGTCTACAATATTTGGCTCACACTCTACTATATCCCTATAAAATATGAGTAAATCTAATATAACAGATTGTGTCATCCAGTGTATGCATTTAGGAAAGTGGAAGCCAAATGGAAGTAAATTGAATTGGCTGACGTCTAAGAACCAGAGAGCTGCATGAGGTCGCTTGGACCAAGCGCTGCCATCTCAAGCCTCCCCTGTTGCGCTCCTCCCCTTCAGGGACCAAGTTCTGCAATCACAGGCCCCTGGCTTCTGAAAGGCTAGTCTTCATTTACCAAGAAGGACCACTACTCCAGAGAAACGGAATTTGGATTCTTGTAGCATTTTCCTCTCCAGCTCTCAGGGAACAGTCCTATCTGCTCTGTGTCCCCCACTCAGCGACACTGTAGAACTGCATTCCCTCTGACATCAGCCACCGCAGCACCCCACCAGGCCCAATTAGAGTTTCGGGGACTTTGGAAGAAGAGAGGGGCTCTTTTATTTCTCTGTGTGTTTTTTTTTTATTAAAACAACAACAACAATGTGCCAGGCCCTCATCTGGTGCAGGAGTCAATACGCCACCAGTGAGAAGGGCTCTGAGCGGTAACCTAAATCAGTACAGTGCCTAGGAGCGGATTGTGGTAAGCTAAAATTGGTGCACCCTATTCCAAGAGAGCAGACACTACTCCGCTATGACCAACTGTTTCTGCATAAGCATTTGCCACACTGAAGTCACATCTTTTTATCTTTCAAGAAAAAGAAATCCAATCAAGAAAGTTAGGCAAATCCATTTTCATGGCAGATCCTAATTTCTATCGGCAGTCACTAAATTTAACAAAATTCAATGCACAAACATTACGACTCGAAGCTTTCAGTTTACGATGGGAAGTGGCCATTTGTCTTCAGACATGTGGACAATAACGTTAACATCTCCAGATTGTTCACTGACTCCAGTCTCGGCCTCTTCAGAACTGCAAACCCAGCCAGTCTGCTACAGTCACACGACGTCACCTCGTGACTACTCACTTATTACTCACAGGTCCCTTAAGTCCTTATCGAGCGGCTTTGCACGGGGCTGGGTGCCTAAGGAGAAAGGAGACACCACACCTGCCCTCAGGGAATACGCGACCTACTCAACCAGTCTGACACAGGAACTAAATTTGTAACGTGAATGTAATCTGAAAGTCTACTGTGGAGAATCACTGACCGCCAGTTCAGACTGTCACTGGGTGATTTTTAAAAATCCGTTCCCACAGCTCCTGTGCTGCTCCACCTTCTCCCACGCTCCCACGCGCAGATCCACCCAGACAAAGGCGCGGTTCACATCAGAGCTGCTGATTTCCTCGCAGACCCAGCGAGCTGGCTGTGCCTGTTGGGTGTGATTCGTACTGGCCCAGCTCCATTACGTAATTGAATTGCACAGATTCAGAAGGCTGTGGACATTTATAACTTAAGATGTAATAGCATTCCTTTAAAGAGTGTTTCCAATCGATTCCGCTTTTCTTATTGACGTAATTCCTGTCATCTGCAATCTACATGGCCTTACACACTCTTCTGTGTACAACTAAAAGATAGCAATGCCCAGCATGACGGTTAGTCACTTGAAATTAATAAAAGGAAACATCTCTAAGCTGAAGGAAGTATGTCATTTCTTTTCTGTTGTTTTTTAAGACAACGATTCACATCATCTGGAGCTATTGGTTTCATTTCTCCTCAGGAAACAGACCTGGGGAAACCGAGTCACCTCGACAGACTTACAGTGAACGGAACACACGCTCGGGCCTATGAAAACCTAGGCTCTTCCTCCTCTCACTAAGATCACACTGCCTCTTTATCTATGCACCTGGTGTGGGGAAGCATGAACTTGGGCATGCAGGTGACAACTCGCACGTGGAGGTCAGAGAACACTTGATGAAGCCGGTACTCTCCTTCCGCTATGCGGTTCCTCAGGAAGGAACTCAGGTTGGCATGTGTGGGGAGCAAACGCTTTGGCTGCCGAGCCGTCCTGCCGGCTCTACTGTGCCCCTTTATCACAGACACTGAGTACACCCTTACCGCCCGTCACAACTGTATACATCGATGCTTTAGCTGCCTCTCAAACTCTAACCAAAAGAATAAATCCAGGAGCTTGGTTAACTTCAAATACAAGTTGTGTCTGACCCATTTTTATTAACAAAACTACAATCATACTTTGGCCATAGTCATTGCAAAGACTAAGGGCAAAATGCTTATGAGTTGCAAGTGATTATAAATGTCAGATACCACAGTTTTCTCTTGTAATGTATTTCAGGACTTAACTGGCTTTGGGGAAGCAGAGTGGATTGATCAGATCTGTTTTCATTTTACAAGGCAAAGACATAAACTGCCATGGGCTGCTCTTACCATCAGTTATCAGAGCTATTCCATCTCCCCCAGCTGCTCGTAGCCCAGCTGCCTTTTTATCCGACATGTACCACACATATCGCATCCATTACCTAATGCATATACAGAAGTAATCATGTATGCCTGCTGTTTCCCTCCAGCAAGTCCCACGACTCTACAAAACAAAGCAAGAAAAGAAACAAGAGCTATGCTGTCTTCTCGGGTTCTCAGATCAATACTGGAAAACGGACTATAATCAACAGAAATTGGGAGAGTGTCATCACCCACACACAGCCCTCATTTCTTGATCAGTTCACACTTCGGAACCCTGTCAGCCCATGCATAGACTTCCTGTTTTGATTCTAATCCTGTCCCCACAAAATTAAGGGGCACTCTCTCTGCGAAACTATCCAGTTTCTCAAAAAGGAAAGTTCAGAGGCAAAAGTAATGCCAAGCTCTACTACCGCTATGATTTTTACACGTAGCTTCTATATCTTAGAAAATCCAATACAATATTTATTACTCTCCGTGATTTTGCAGTTACAGTAAGGTGCCAATCTCCATTGCATAGGCATGCTAGACCATGAATTGATGGAACCAGGAGAAGGTGTATGGGATGTAACACCCTCTCCAATCTATTGGGAATTACCACATCTACTGAAGATAGAGCTAAATTAAAGAAGACTACAAAGTTTATTCGCATCTTCTTTCTGTAGGTGTGACATAAAAATTGCTTGTATTATATGGGTGGGTAGCCTCCATGTTATATATACACAGACCCTCGTGTGCTAGTTATTAATTTCCTTTGAGGTCCATCAAAGCCTGCGTTCATGTTCCAATCTATTTACAGAGATTTCTTCTGTCTTGTATTTACACTGAAATACCCCATCTCCCCCTGTCCTGGACTTTTTTGTATTGAAGTACTCAAAAAATCAAATACAATTTTCTGATGACCAAGGAGCTAAGACTACTTATAATCACATAGGATTTAGTTACCCAACAAATAAATTTCTCTAGTATAAACCTTTTTTCTCGAAGCCTTTCAATCTTGCTTAAAGTTTTGTTTTGATTTATATTGCTGGGCATGGGAGTACACAACTATAATGTCAGGTGCTTGGGAATGTAAGGGAAGAAAATCATAAATTGAAGCAAGGCTGGACAATTCAGCAAGACACTGTTTCTAAATGACATCTAACAAAAGGCTGAGCTGTAGCTCATGGCCAGCTGCTTAGCTGGTGGGCACATAGCACTGGTATTGGGTTTCACCCCCATTATCAAACAGGGAAAAATCTGTTTTACCTATAAGAATAGCAACTTGCAAGAAGAACGATGAATTTCAAGTGAATTGCTAACTAGCGATTCGTCAACGAAAGGAGAATGGATGAAATTCCACTCTAATGCTTCAGCTGATGAAGTTAATTTCCTTAATCATTTAGATGAGGATATTTTCTTTTCTTTTGAGGAACTTTAAACGTTTGGCCAGACAAGTATACAATACAGTACAACTCTTTCCCCCAATAAATTGTATGAGTGTATAAGGAGTTGTGTGCGTGTGTGTGTATGTGTGTGCACGCACGCGCATGTGCATGTGTGAATTTCAAGTTCTTACATTTCCCAATTCTCCTTAAAAATTAGGCAAACTCCATTAACTTTCCACTTTAAATCACCAACCTAGTATCAATTACCTTTTTTAAAAAAAATGGAATTGCAAGGTTAATCACAAGGTTACATATGCTCTAGAGTTTCAAATTTTCATCATTACACACTATTTATATTATAAACATACAGATTATCCTTATTGTAGCACAGAGTAATTTAAAATATGGGATTGATTTCAGCATCTGAGTAATATAATTGATACAATGAATTCAAAGTTATATATTAAATGTCAGACTTCCCAAACTGAAGAGATACATTTTAAACCCTTTTTTATGGCAATTTCTTTTTTAAACATTTATTTTTATTTTATATGCAGGAATGTTTTGCAGGCATTGATATACATGCACCACTTGAATACGTTATGCCCTGGGATGCAAAAGTGGACCTGTAAGCCCCTGGAAGTGGTATTAAAGAAAGTTATGAGTTTCCATGTGGGTCCCAGGAACGGAACCCTGGTCCTCTGCAGGAGCAATAAGTGTGATTAACCATGAAGCAATCTCTTCAGCCCCCCAAAATATTCTAAATATTATGTTAGCCTTCCTCAGCAGTTTTGTTTGTGTGTGTTGAGTTGTTGCTTGGTTCACATTTGGGTTTTCTTTGAGACCAGATCTCACTATGTAGACCTGGATAGCCTACAGCTTGCTATGGGCATCTGCCAAGATGTACACTCTTTTTGTTGTAGTTGTTGTTTTATTTTTTGTTTGTTTTTATTTTATTTATTTATTTTTTTAAAACAATCATTTCTCATTTTACATACCAGTCCCAATTCCTTCTTCCTCCCCTCCTCCAGGTCCCTCCCACCTTCCACCCACCCCACTACCCATCCACTCCTCAGAAAGGGTAAGGCCTCTCATGGAGAGTTAACAAAGTCTGGAACATCACTTTGAGGCTGGACCAATGGCCTCCCCCCTATATTTAGGCTAACCAAGGTATCCCTCTATAGAGGATAAACTCCAAAAAGCCAGTTCAAGCACTAGGGATAAATTCTGGTCCTACTGCTCGTGGGCCCACAGACTGCCCCAGCCACACAACTGTCACCCATATTCAGGTTTAGCCCTATGCAGGATCTCCCACTGTCAGTCTGGAGTCAATGATCTCCCACTAGTTCAGTCAGCTGTTTCTGTGGGTATCCTTATCACGGTCTTGACCCCTTTGCTCATATTATCGCTCCTCCCCGTCTTTGATTAGACTACAGGAGCTCAGCCCAATGGTAGCTGTGGATCTCTGCATCTGATTCCATCAGTTGCTCAATGAAGTTTCTATGATGACAATTAAGATAGTCAACCATCTGATTACAGGTTAAGGCCAGTTCAGGCACCATCTCCACTACTGCTTAGGGCCTTAGCTGGGGTCTTCCTTGTGGATTCCTGGGAATTTTCCTAGCACCAAAATTCTTGCTAACCTCATAATGGCTCTCTCAATCAAAATATCTTTCCTTGCTTTCCCTCTCTGTCCTTCCCCATCTCAACTATCCCCTTCCCTCATGTTCTCCTCCCCACTTCCCCTTTTCCTCACCTTTCCTTCTTCCTCACACCCCCACCATGCTCCCAATTTTCTCAAGAGTTATTGTCTATTTCCCCTTCCCAGAAAGGATCCATGTATGTCTCTCTTAGGGTTCTCTTTGTTGCCTAGCTTCTCTGGGGTCATAGACAATAGACTGATTATCAGTTGCTTTATATATAAGCAAATACTTTACTTATAAGCAAATACATACCATGTTTGTCTTTCTGGGTCTGGGTTACCTCACTCAGGATGTTTTATTGCTAGGTTCTGGCTATTACAAATAATACTGCTATGAATATCGTTGAGTAAATGTTCTGTGGTATGAGGATGTATACTCTTTTTAAACAACAAAACACTGAGAAAACATGAACATATATTAAAGCATTAAAAAAGACTTTGATAAATTATATAAAACAGAATTCAATGGGTTATTATGTATAGCTAAAATATAATAAAAATTTAGGTTCAGGATAAATAAACCCATTAATCTAGAAAATGTAAAATATATTTTCTAAATAATTACTGGATCAGAAAAGCCAAAACTGTAATTGAATATTCTTTAATACCAATATTGTATATCAATGTAAAATCAACAGCAATGCCCTTAATGGCATTCCTTCATTGCTGTTAGTCTCCACTCATACTAGTGTTAGTCCTGACTGATCATTTTCTTCTCTGTCTCCTGTTCACATCATTCTTGGTGAACTTTATATAGATAAGTTGCCTAATATCCTGGGATTCCTTGACTTCCTCAGTTTCAAGGCTGGCTTTCTCATAGTTAAAGAAAAAATATTGCTTTCAACTTGTTTTGTTTCATTTTGTTTTTTGTTTTTTGAGACAAGGTTTCTCTGTAGCTTTGGAACCTGTACTGTAACTAGCTCTTGTAGACGAGGCTGGCCTTGAACTCATAGAGATCGGCCTGCCTCTGCCTCCCAAGCGCTGGGATTAAAGGTGTGTGTCACCACTGCCCAACTTGTTTTCAATTTGTGATGAATATCCTCATGGCATTCTATCATCCATTCCATGGTAATTTGCCTACTAAGATAAAATTTAAATGTATCCTGTAAGTTTTGCTATCTCTCTCATGGATCTAACTATTCTATCTTTTATTAACTGGTTAAGGCACAAGTATTTTTTTAACAATAAAATATAAAAATAGTAAATAATAAAATGTAGCTGACTCTGATATGATTTTTAAGCAAATATCTTTAAAATCTACATGAAAGAATCTGATTTTTAGCATCACAATGAAATTGTGACAACTCAAACTTTCCTGAATGTACCATGTCTAGCATTTGGTTTGTGTCTGTCATATTATTACATAGTGATTAGCAAACTGAGCAGCTAATGCTAACAATATTTGCACTAACAGTGACTGGCTAGAAATGTCAGTCTAAAAGGGAATAGTCATGAGACACTAGTGAAGATATGCTAGCACATGTGGTAGATAAGGGAGTCTCTAGCTGGTGAGAGAAAACTAAGAAACCCGAAAAGACCAGAGAAGCAATAATGCATGGTGTGTCGTTGACTTTGATTTATGAAGTTGCATGGATTACCTACCCACCTGTTATGAACTATCCAATAGGAATTTACTTTTCATATAAAAATGCTAGTCACATAAAGGCAATACAAGATGGTAGAGTAGATCCGTGGTAGTAGCACTATCTCATAGAG